>NC_048440.1:22104119-22341202 GCF_004353265.1 Vitis riparia
TTAATTTTCTTTTGTATTTTCTATAGTATAACCAAAAATTAGAAAATCATTTCCCATGATGTTTTTTCCTTAATATTTATCGAGAATCAAACATAATCTAAATGTTGCTTTACTTATTTCAAATATAACATCTCAATAATTAAAAAATATAAAAATAAATATACACATTATTTAAAATCTATTTGCTTACAATTTTGAGTTGTCACGTAATAAGTCACATCTTATCCATTTGGAGGATAGATGGGATGTATTACCCAACATCTTAAATTTGTAAGCAATAAAATTTTAAAATACCAACAACTGACTGATAATATTTAAGAAATTCATTATCAATTTCTTTGGCCTAAGATGAATGTAAAAATTTGAGATGAGGATTTTCCTCAACTATTGAAGTACTTAATATGAAGATTGTGCACAACGAAACCATGGTGATGTGGTAGCCAATGGGTGGAAGGAAAACAAGGAGCCAATAGCATTTAGTACTTCATTAAAAGGGGAAAATTCAAAGAATTAAGAAACATTGGTGCCTAAAAGATAGCATGTTTTACAAGTAGTAAATAGGAAGGAGAGAAAACTAGAATAAATGAACTTTAATTTTTTGTTATTTTAATATTAAAAGAGCGTTGTAAAATAATTTTATATTATGACTTATATAAGAAGTCACAATAATTTATTTTTTCCAAATGGCATGTATCATATTTTTTCATGCATGGGTTATGCCTCTTTCTTCCATTATTTACTTTTTACAACTTAGTATTTAATATCAATGAGAATAAAATATATTAATTAATTATCTAGAAATTATGATTTTGATTTGAGCTTTCAACTTTCTACCTAAAGCTAAAATAGAAAGCTAATCTAAATGAGTCTTTATTCTATTTTCTTTACTTTTTAAAAAAATTAAAAAAAAAATTTACATGTTTTTATTTTATTTTAAATAAATAAATGAAAACAATTTTTTTTTAATTTTTATTTTATGAAGTTGTCTTCCTTTTATTTTGTTTTGAAAAATTATTATTTGTTACTAACAACAAAATTCTAAAATATTAAGATATATTTATATAAGCGCCATGTGGTTACATGTTTGCAAGTAAGCAAATGAGGTTTTGGATGTGTCTACTTAACTACTAACCAACAACCTTTAGTCTTTTAAAAGAGCTTTTTCTTATTTGCATCGACAACCACAATCTAGCCAAGAAAAGTTGTCAGAATTGACATCAACCCACATCTATCATCATCCAATAAGGGAATCCTTCATTAATGAAAAAAATATGAGTATGTATAATATCCATACTGTGTAGGCTAAAATGAAAACCACAAAGAAGGGCTTAGAGTTAAGGATTGGAATACCGGTGCTTTGATCAGGACCTCCTGGTACCGTGTAGGCTGCTGCAAAGGCCCAATAAAAAATATTCACATGAAAAAAAATGATTACTTTTGTTTGCATATTGACTTTGTATTAATATCTCATTTTTTGTAACTTATTTTCATTCTTTTATATAATTTTATCATAAATATCAACAACTCATATTATGAGTTAGGCATATGGTAATTCTCTATCTTAAAATTTTAACTAGTAGATTGATGACAATCAATCTAAAACCTAATTGTATATCTATTCTTTCTTAAAATTTTATCGTTTAGTTGCATCTCCGTATAATTCCTTTTCATAATTAAGTCAATTTTTTTTTGTTCAATAATTTAAATTCATTTATACACATCAATGATTCAAGTTCAATGTTTGATATGATGATAAATTAAGACTCTAGAATTTTCCTTTCATGAATCTTGAAGTCGAAGAACAGTTAAAGCATTTTTGGGCCTAGTATTACATTTGGGTTGAACAATTAGCGTTAAGAGCCATTGTGGGCCTAGTATATAGTACACTTGGGTTGAACATCAAGCCTATGGAATGGTCTAAATATATGCTAAATTAGGAATTTTTGTATGTTTGAGAAAGAATTCATGTCTTTGTATATTCGAGAAGCAATTTGCAAAACCTATTAATAAGTTTCAATTACAAACTATAATGAGAAGTAGTCGAAGTTTTTTTTTTCTCCTTTAACTAATTATATTTTAAATTTCTTATGCAAGAGCTTTGAAAAGTACTAACCATCAAAATAAATAAAATATCCAAGGTATGTATCAAAACTTTCCATATCTCACCTTTCATCTCTTATCATGCTTCTTCTTGGGTTCAATAGTAGCTTATATGAAATAGAACTTTGTTTTGTGAGATATTTACGCCATAATTTGTAAGGAAAAAAATAGTAAAAATATGTAACAAAAAAGAAATAAATAGTTAATGAACATATTGTAGTATGTGGCTCATATTTGAGCGAAAGACATAAGGAGGAAAAGGGGCAAATGCGAGAGTGGAGTGTAGTTTTTTTTTAGTTCTAACTTCAAATATCTACTCAAGCAAGCAAAAAAATATCATTAATATATATAAACCTCATTGTCTACTTAAAATATAACAAACAATATTGACTTGTATTTTTATTGTTGTGGATGAACGATATGTTGGGGGGGTGTGGGGGGGCAAATCCCTTTGTGGCACGATTTAGGGGTATTTTTTGAATTTCATTTATAAGAGTTAGTATAAATACCCTTTTATGGAACCCTAATTTTATACATAGTGAAAGTCCTCTTTCTTGTTCCCGTGGACGTAGGCAATTTGCCGAACCAGTTAAATCTATATGTTATTTTTTTTCTCATTTTTCTTAATTTTTTTCATCATAAATCGTTGCACAGATTCCAACAATATATTTATATAGATAGACTAAGAAACAAAATCCATGAGAACAAATATATGTTTAGTTAGAGAAAAATTGAGAACAATTATATCCATCAAAGTCCCCATTTCACAATACAAATCTTTAGGGACATGGAATATGATTTACTCAATTCCATTCTACTACATATCTAGCTTACATTGTGGGTCCTATTAAACATTACTGTTATGTGTTAAAGCAATTAAAATGGGTCTAATTGAGAACAAATATGTTTAGTTAGAGAAAAATTGGGAAGAAAACAGTTATATCCATCAAAGCCCCCATTTCACAACACAAGTGTTTAGGGACATGGAATTTTTTTTATGTTTATTTATTTATATCTATTTTTATATATATAATTTATATCATATTTTTATAATTTCTAATTATCTTATTTTGCATAACACTTGATATCAAAAAGAGACATCGAGTCCGATATGTCTTAGGATCCTCTAAGTTTATAATCAATACCACTACTTTGAACCATGCTACATAATCCATTTAATGCCATTTGAGTATGTTGATAATGTTCATTATGATGCAACATGATTTTCTTAATTGCATTTTTAGATATGTAGTAATTCAATATTGTAGTAAGACCCAAGAACATGAATGTTAATATTTTAATAAAAATATAAGTTATATATTTTTTTTGTTAAAAATAAATAATAATTTTTTTAACTCTTAATTTGCACTATTAAAATTTTTAATTACTTAATTTTCAGTTTTAAATTTAGTTGATTAATACTAGAATTTCTGATATTAAATTTAATCTAAAATTAAATTAATAAATAATTTTTATTAGGCTACAACCTATAGCCGAGAATCTAGTGACCAGCTCTATCCTCTGGAATCGGTCCACTGTCTTCCGCTTTCATGGTGGATGGATAAACCTTTTGAAACATCCCATGTGGTGTACTGTACACAAAATCATATTAAATTCCGAAAGCGGAACCCGTTTCTTGATGAATTCCATTTATTTATTATTAACCTAAATCAAATGCCAGGTCAATTTTCATCTCAACAAAATCAACGGTCAAGATTGAACTGAAGAAAGCGAAGACTGGGCATTTGTGGCATTTTTCCGTAGAAAGTGGATCTCATACACATGCCACCTGTACATAGCCAAGCACGTGCAATGGTGCAAACTGCAAAGCCGGGTGAACATGGGGGCTGAGCTGCCTTTCCATTCAGTATGAGAATCTCCAACATCGGTCTTATGCCTGTGCTTATGATATGCTGCTCCTCCCTTATGATAGAACAATTCTGCAAAATGTTGATTGACATGCTTTCCTCATGATACAACTATCTTCTAAGTGTTGTGGAAAATTGATTCCAACAACTAAGTGTACTCGTTGCCCATCAAAATCAATTCAAAAATAGGAGAAAATATCAGTATAGAGTTTTTATTCTGCAGCCTCGTCTCCAGAACTTATGTAATATATAAAAAGGAATAGGCGAAGAGTCGAATAGGTGGGTTTGTTATACACTTATACTAAACCCCACACTCTCCCAAAAAGTCTCATCTACTCGTAAAATTGATAAAGGAAAGCAATACTAAAAACAAATAATAAAATTATGAAGTTAAATACATAATAACAGTCTCTAAAATTAAAATTTAAAGCACACATGCATCATAATGAGTCATCAACTGATACTACGTTCTCAATATGCTAATTAACTTTACACAGACATGCTCTGTTACTACTTGAAAATATATAGGAAAGGAGAAGACAATTCATCCATGCACGTGCTCTGAAAAGAGTTTCTGTTTGTCCTTTCAAACTTCAGCACATAGAGCTGCAGTTTGCTGACAACATATCCAACGAACAGGTTTACATATAATAAACTCACAAGCCTTTGCTACAGTATTGAACAGTTCCATGCAAGCTCTACAGAGACGAATAATGAGGCCAAGAAGGATTATTAGAGCCACAAGAGCAACACCTTTGATGGATTTTAAAACTTCTTTCAACAATTTTTTGATGTGAATTAGCAGGACTATTGAACGTAGAGGTGAATATGAGAGGAAAAAAATGGGTACGGGAAGGAATGCAACAACATGCCAAACAGCCTTTTTCCAATTATGTTTCATTATCAGGATGATTGTTGCTCCAAACGCCACCGCCATCATTAAGACCGAGAGCATCAAACATATAATTCC
The DNA here is from genome assembly GCF_004353265.1 of Vitis riparia. Lineage (NCBI taxonomy): Eukaryota > Viridiplantae > Streptophyta > Magnoliopsida > Vitales > Vitaceae > Vitis > Vitis riparia. The sequence continues at coordinate 22,109,058 of NC_048440.1, forward strand.
CTGTATCAACTTCTCAAAAAGATATTTCTTGAAGTCTTCTAATAGGAATGAGGATTGAAGGATGGCGAGAAATATACCCACAGATGTCAAAGCCAAAGTGAGGGAGATCACATCAGCTATAATGAAAACCACAAAGAAGGGTTTGCAGTTAAGGATTGGAATACCGGTATTTTGATCAGGACCTCCTGGTACGGTGTAGGCTGCTGCAAAGGCAACTGTGGCTATGAAAACAGAAAGAAGGGTGCAATTCTCAGTGCTGCGCATTAGCCATTCCTTGGCTTCCCGATGGAGTTTCTCATTCCTAGTAACAAATAATTCTTCAGCAGTCTTGTTCTCTTTGTTGAGAGGCTTGGTGACATGCACCTGACAAGCTTTCTTCACTTTCTGCATGCACATACAATCACAAGTAATTCTTGTAATACATTTAAATACAATTATTTTTCGGTTTGTAGAGAATAAATTAAAAAGGTTATTAGATTAAAAGGGATAAATAATTATATATTCCAAAAAATAATTTTTATATTTTAGAAACATGAAGTATAATTTTTTTAAACAAAAATATCCTACATCAATTATTATTATTATTATTATTGTTATTACTGTTATTATTTATCCCTATCTTATATCCAAACACTTTTTGAAACAAATGCACCAGACAAAAATGTTACATTGAGGTTATATTCACAATTTTTTGAAATTATTTTTTCAAATCTAGTGGTTATCTTGTCCCTTTGACATAAATACTTTAAATTAAAACAAGGACATTCAAGCCAATTATTCATGAACTTCTAGATTATGTTTTGATTCTTATAAAATTTGTGGGAAAATGTAAGAAAAAAAAATAGAAAGAAAAATTATGAGAGATCCTTAGTTTGAATCTCATTGGTATGTTCATTTTCCCCTATGCGTTTATTGAGCCTTGTGTAAATCCAAAAATAGAGTGTAGTGATAACTTGATCTATCATTCTATAATTCTAAAAACTAATTTTCATACAATATAGAAAAGTGATGAAAAAAAAATTGATACATGGTAAAAATTGATCTTATATATATATATATATATATTATATATATTATATATATATATATATATTAAATGTTTATTTATTTGTATTAAGGTATCATTTCTTTGTCCTTTGGTTTTATTTTTTCTTATATCTAAATATCATATTTTGTATTTTTATTTGATAATCTAGATTTTGTTAGACATTGATGACTTAAATTAATTTGGAATTTATATAGCACGCATTAAATACCCTATCATTTTCCTAACTTAGATGCTTATTTCTCATCCATTACCTAAAACTTATTCTTTTTGGCAATGAAAGATTGACAATCTAATGGCTTGACATAAGTGTATGCATGTACACAATGTCTATGTTTATATTTATCATTAATGGGTAAGTAGAACTTCACCTCAAATGACAATAACTTTGTTTGTAGTGCAGGGTTTTGCATCTTTTCACTAACTTGACTTTTTCCTTTTTGACCAAACATATGTAGTAATGAGTTCCCTTTATTATCTGTAGCTGATAATAGCCTTTTTGAAAGTACTTCAAACTCTTCTACCACCATATCAAAAATCAGAATATGACAAAAAAGGATTGCCACATGTAATATATTCATTCCTCCTTATTAGTATGCTCAATGGCCTGAGGATGAAAAGTATCTCTTTGACAATATGTGGAATGTTAAATATTGTTGCCAAAAATAATGGATCTTTGTGGTTCTTGTTGGTTTGCTCAGGTGCTTGAGGATGGCGATCAAGTATTGCTTTGACAATCTCTGGAATGTTTGATATTGTCGCAAAAAATAATGGATTTTCTTCGCACTTCTTATTAGTATGTGCAAGCACTTGAGGTTGGCAATCGAGTATTGCTTTGACAATCTCTGGAATGTTTGATATTGTTGCCAACAATAATGGATTTTCAACTCTTTTGTTATCCTTGCTAGTTGAAGTACTTCTTTGAGAGATTTTCCCTTCCTTTTTTTGGGACAATTCAGAGGCCTTTTCCACTGGGTTTTGGTCATCACCACTAGCATCCCATGAAGTATCCACCTCTACCAAAATCCGGGCGAGTTTCTCACAATGCATTCTATTTACAACAATGTGAGATATTGCTGATTGGTTTTATATAATATTGAAAAGTATTTGATAGAAATGTGCTTTTATATGGATCATGTTTCATAAATGGAAAAATAAACTACTGAAATACTTAATCATATAAATATTAATTTTACAGGTAAACAACCTAATATCATATGAAACATACAAACACGCTAGCATAGGAATACTCAATTTATGAAAATACTAAAATATAGCATAAGAAAATAACCTCGTATTATATGACATTTTAGGTATGGAATGTCATTACATTGAAGAAAATAATTGAAGTCTAATAGTTTATTCTACGTGCCCGTATTAGTAGACACATTGTAATTAATATTATGCTAGTAGAATACTCCAACAACAGTAGCTTTCAATGATAAATTTTTAATTTAATCCACTATAAAAGTTTAAGAACAAATCTATATCCTAAATCAATGACTCAAATTTAAAATTCAGTATGATAATAAATCGATATCCTAGAATTTTTCTTTTATGAAATCTAAAAGAATAATTGAAGCCTTTTTGAGCCTACTAGTAGGCTTGGGCTAAACATTAATGAGCCTTTTGAGTCTTGAGTATGATCTAAATATATGCTATAATCTAGAATCTTGGCATGTTGAAGAAAGAATTGGTTTTTTTATTTTCTCCTTTATAATTGGGTGTTCTTGGGATATACTCGCATTTCATATTTTAAAAAATAAAAAATAATAGTAACCCTTATATAAAATGTAAGAATTATTAAAGACTTACATTGAAAGCATAGTAATTTAAAAATAAAAAATAAAAAATTGAGGTATTAATTTTTTTTACTATATCAAATTTAAAATTTCTTAAAGTAATTTTAAAAAACATAAGGTATATATATATATATATTATATTTTATATAGAAATAATTAAGGATTTAGATTTGATCAAAACCAATGTTTTGAAAATTGGACCAAATTGGGTGGTTCGAACGTCAAATCGTCATATCAAGAAAATCTCTACCAATCTTTTAAGGAATTTAGAAAAGAGATTTGGAAAAGAATTTAAATTAAGAATTAAAAAAAAAAATCCTTCCAAATATTTTTGAATTTAAAATATGAAATCTTTTCAAATCCTTCTAAAATTCTTAAGTTTCTAAATTATTATTTTAGTAAAAAATAATTTCTAAATCTATTCCAAATCCACTAGGTTTTCTCTTATATATATCTATTAGGAGCATTCTCTCAAAGTGGAACACACCTAAACTTTTAAGTCATTATTATTTGCACTTAATCCAAAACTCTTGAATTCATTTGGGTTTTCATTTGTTGGATTGTAAAGGATACTTGCATCCCCTTAGAAGATAAGGCAAGATCCACTAGAGCACACGAGGCCTTTGATTCCATGGTTTTGTTTTTGTTTTTTTGTTTTTTGTTTTTATCTCTATGCATTGTGTAAGGGTTTTCCATATAAAAATTATGTCTTTTGTGTGTGATTGATTTTTCATTGATCTCTTTAATCTATCAGGGTTCAATTAAACTAAAATGATTTAAATCCATTTCACATGTTTAATTGGGTTAAAAACCTCAACCCTTACTTTTAAAAATCATTCATTCATTCCCTTTAGGTGTTACCTTAGTGTTAGGTATTTCATAAGCAAGATCTACAAACTTTTAGAAACTATTTTTATAAGTTATTTTGTTTAAAGTAAATCTCATTTTTTTTTACATCTTATATAAGGGTTATTATCATTTTCTATTTTTAAAAATAGAAAACAAAAAATGTATCTAAATGACATGATAGCATTCATTTGGATATATTTTTTGTTTTTTATTTTTGAAATTAGAAAATGGTAGTATGCTTTACATAATATATAAAAACTCTTAAAAATTTAAATTGAGAAATTAATAGTTTAAAAACAAATTGAGGTATCAAAAAATTTTTACTACATCAAATTTAAAATATTCTAAAAGTGATTTTTAACAATTAGATAAAATCTGATATCCTACTTCTACATAGAAGTTTTTTATTTTAAAAACAAAAAATAGGAAATACATCCATTAGGTCACTTAGATTTTAAATTTCTTATGCAAGACAACTTTAAAACACCAGCCATGAATCAAATAAATATGCAAACATAAAAAAAAAACCTTTTCATGACTCACCTTTCTTCACTTTTCTTCATTGCCTTTTTAACGGACCAATCTGAAAAAGAATTTCATTTTGAGATGTTTAGACAATTATTTATAGGGAAAACATAGTGAACATATATAACAAAAGGAAATAAATGGCACTTGAAAATTATAAGAAATTGAGGTAAATAATTACTGGTGAATGGACATGAAAACAAAAAAGAAAAAAAAACAAATTGTATTAAACCAAATCGTCAAACCAAATCCTTATTTTGTTTAGAAAGGAAAATTTGAGAGGAAAACAATTACATCCATTAAAGCCCATGGGTTTCATTCTATTTATTTATTTATTGAGAATAAATATTAAAGCCATTAAAATGGGTTTAATCAAGTTAGATTGACTTGAAAACTTGAATGTAAATCATATATGTTTCTTCTTTTTCCTTCCATAACAAAATACAAAGTCAATTTCCCGAGACTCTAGTGAAATATACTAGAAGATTATAAAAATTTTATAACTTTCTTTTTAAGTGGTTAAAATCAAATTTGAGTAAAAGATTCATCAAAATTTTATATATAATGAATTAGATCTATGGTTTTACCTCTTCGAAAGAGTGTGGAGGGATTTTTCACATATATCATCAACTCACCTACTATTTTTTCGTACTTTTCATAGTTTAGTTTTTGATATCATTGAATAAATATGTATTAATTTTTGTTTGAATTATCGGTTAAAAAACAATATAAACTAAACAAAAACATGCATTGCATTTTATAAGATTGCTAATTAACTTGACCCTAGACTAGATTTTTTTAAAAAAGAATAAATAAAAGTATATTAAGCATTCGAGAACTATACTAATGCCCACACCCAATGTCTTCAATAATGTTGTCTTCCAAATAATAATAAAAAAGAGTAAATGAATATAGATGATGGTAAAGATGGAATTAAATGTACTGTACCAGAGTTGCTGAGTTACTCTGTTGCTGCGTTTATCACGTCTATAAATCCATTTTCCTGATCTGATTTAGATTTAATGAATGCCACTATGAGTTCTCGTCTTCCTTTTTTTTGCATTCCAAATGCACTTGAATTGCTTGCGATATATTGAAGAGCAGTCATGCAGTCTAGATCCTTTTCTTTTATTAAATATTTGTAAGACTTCGCAATGTGCTTGGCTAAACCTATTTCATGTTAATTTTGCAAAAATAAAACAAAAAAAGAAATGTTAAATTAGTAGTCATTGCATCCCAAAAAGACCAGCAGACTGCTGAAGAATTATTTGCTGCTAAAAATGAGAAACTCCATCAAGAAGCCAAGGAATGGCTAATGCGTACCACAGAGAATTGCACCATTCTTTATGTTTTTATAGCCACTGTTGCCTTTGCAGCAGCCTACACAGTACCAGGAGGTCCTGATCAAAGCACCGGTATTCCAATCCTTAACTTTAAGCCCTTCTTTGTGGTTTTCATTTTAGCCTACACAGTATGGATATTATACATACTCATTTTTATGAAGGATTCCCTTATTGGATGATGATAGATGTGGGTTGATGTCAATTCTGACAACTTTCCTTGGCTAGATTGTCAATGCAAATAAGAAAAAGCTCTTTTAAAAGACTAAAGGTTGTTGGTTAGTAGTTAAAAGACTAAAGGTTGTTGGTTAGTAGTTAAAGTAGAGACATCCAAAACCTCATTTGCTTAGTTGCAAACATGTAACCAAGGATGAAAATGTCGGTAATTACGGATATATCGGTATTTCGATTTTACAGATATATCGAATATATCGGAGATATATCGGTAGATATTTTGAAAAAAAAAATCGGTAAGCTCAAAATTGTTAAAAACTCATGAAAATGTAAGGAAAACCTCATAATAATATAATTAGAAGTATAATAGATATTTTAAATTTATTTTATTGAAAATTTTGATATATGTATAACATGATTTATCATATTTGATAATAATATCGTATGCATCGATAAAAATATGAATTTTATAAGTGTACATTTATTATTAAATTACATATGATATTATGATATTTGATTATAATATGTCTAATTTTAAAATATACATTAATATTAAAATATGATCCATTTAATTCAATTGTACTAAACAATATAAAATAAATTATGATATATATATATATATATATATATAATTTTTTAATATTTAATTCATTATTAATGAAATTAAAAATATTATGAAGAAAATTATATAATTTTTATATTTTTGGTAATTAATTAAAAGAAAATTTTGCATTTAATTATAAAATAATTATAATTAATTTGCTCTTTAAAATATTCTTTTAATATTTTCATTATATAATGACTTTAAGTATATATATGTTTTGTACACTTTATATTACAAGGGCAAGTTAGCCTAGATAGCAAGTGGAGTGAAATATCGCGACATTTTCCTCCTTGCATGTAACCCCGTCTCGCTTACATAAATATATCTTAATATTTTAGAATTTTGTTCTTAGTAACAAAAAATAACTTTTCAAAACAAAATAAAAGGAAGACGACTTCATAAAAAAAAAAAAAAAAAAAAAAAAAGTTGTTTTCATTTATTTATTTAAAATAAAATAAAAACATGTAAAATTTATAAAATAAAAAATAAAAAAATAAAAAACTTTAAAAAGTACAGAAAATAGAATAAAGACTCATTTAGGTTAGCTTTCTATTTTTAGCTTTAGGTAGAAGTTGAAAGCTCAAATCAAAATCATAATTTCTAGACAATTAATTAATATATTTTACTCTCATTGATATTAAATACTAAGTTGTAAAAAGTAAATAATGGCATAAAGAGGCATAACCCATGCATGAAAAAAAATGATACATGCGATTTGGAAAAAATAAATTATTGTGACTTCTTATATAAGTCATAATATAAAATTATTTTACACCCTCTTTTAATATTAAAATAACAAAAAATTAAATTTCATTTGTTTTGTTCTAATTTTCTCTCCTTTCTATTTACTACTTTTAAAACATGCTATCTTTTAGGTACCAATGTTTCTTAATTCTGGAGTTGAATTTTTCCCCTTTAATGAAGTACTAAATGCTATTGGTTCCTTGTTTTCCTTCCACCCATTGGCTACCACATCACCATGGTTTCGTTATGCGCAATCTTCATATTAAGTACTTCAATAGTTGAGGAAAATCCTCATCTCAAATTTTTACATTCATCTTAGGCCAAAGAAATTGATAATGAATTTCTTAAATATTATCAGCCAATTGTTGGTATTTTAAAATTTTTTTGCTTACAAATTTAAGATGTTGGGTTATACATCCCATCTATCCTCCAAATGGATAAGATGTGACTTATTACCTAACAACTCAAAATTGTAAGCAAATAGATTTTAAATAATGTGTATATTTATTTTTATATTTTTTAATTATTGAGATGTTATATTTTAAATATGTAAAGCAACACTTAGATTATGTTTGATTCTCAAAAAATATTAAGAAAAAAGCATTATGGGAAATAATTTTCTAATATTTGGTTATACCGTAGAAAATACAAAAAAAATTAAAAATAATTAAAATTAGTTAGAAGTGTATATATTTTTAAATTATTTAATTTTTATATAGAAAAGTTAAAACAAGTAAAGTAAATTTGAAGTAGCTTATAAAAATAATCTATTGACTTTAAATCTTATATTTCTTCATTTTTTTATTCTTTCGACTTTTTGTCTCTATTTTCCTTTTCTTATATTTTTCCTCAAATTTTTCAAAAACCAAATATAACTTTAAGATTTGTTAGATATAATTCAATTTTAGAATTTCTATATAATTTTTTATTTTTCTATTTTTATAACATAAATTTTTTTTATTTAAGCTACAAAGCAATTCATTATCTTAATATCGTAAGTTCTGACTCCTTATGTTTCTTAAGCTATCTCTAATTATATGCATACTAATTTGAGAAGTCCAAAATTTCACCTTTGCTAATTAGTCTCAAAATGATGGATAGTGAGAATCATGGACAAGAAGTTCTTTGGGTGCTCGTTTGGCAGGCCACTCTAATGATATGCATACTAATTTGAGAAGACTAAAATTTCACCCTTGCTAATTAGTCTCGAAAGGATGGATAGTGAGAATCATGGACAATAAATTCTTTGGGTGCTTGTTTGATAGGTCATGAACATTTATTTTGTTTGACAGTGTATGCACTATTTTGAAAATGCATTGATGGAGCATTAATTTCTTGCTTCTCTCCAAAATAAATAGTTGTTTGATAGGTCAGAACATTTATTTTACTCTGTATATGTACATTTTAAAAATGAATTAATGGAGCATTAATTTCTTGTTCCTCTCCAAAATAAATAGTTGTTTGATAGGTCATGAACATTTATTTTACTCCGTGTATGTACCATTTTAAAAATGCATTGATGGAGCATTAGTTTCTTGTCCCTCTCTAAAGACAAATCTTTGTTCGGTAGGTCATGCAATATTTTAAAAGTGAATGGATGATTGAATTAGAAAAATCACTTATTTATAATTTAATAGTCAAATCAATAGCTAAATCATGGTCAAACAAATAATGTCATAAATATATCATTTATATAACATTAAAATTAAAAATAATTTTAATAAGTGAAAATATGTATAAATAATTAAAATCTTAAAAATATTTTATCATTTTATTTTTAATGTTACTATATTAATCATGATAAGGATAACATGCAAACGTATGAAAATTTTTTATTTCATTAAATAAAATAATTATAATATTTAATTATTAAAAAAATATCATAAATAAAAAGTCAAATAAACTTTTTAAATTATTAATTTTATATTTTATTAAATTTTATTATTCTATAGTGGTGTATCATATATTTCCATCACAGATAAATTTACATATTAAGGGCTTAATATATTAAGTGTTTTGAAAGAGGATGGAGCAAGCCAATTTTATCGTCTGATCTTTGATGAAGGGCTTGGGCTGCCATTTGACAGTTAATAGTAGTAAAAAAGTAGCAATTCCTTATCTTTATTTTTAAAAGTAAGGGTGAGTTATTATTTTCATTTTTTATTTCATTTCATTAGGTGTATTTAAATATGGATTTGTTATTACGTTGAATATATATATATATATATATATATATATATAATATAATAAATTATTATTTTAATAAAATATTATCACAATGGTTCCAAGAAAATTATTTCATAAATATAAATATAAATATAATCGTGTGGATTCTATGAAAATGATCTCATAAAGGAATTTTTGAAAAAAAAAAATCTGAAAATGAAAACCGGATAATCCCAACATTTTCATCCGGAAGGGGAGAGCAGAGCAGCATGGAAGTCAGTGATGGGTTGTTTATGTTTAGTCGCGATGGATTAATGGCATTGCACATGATAGTAGTAATTGGAGGGTTTCTAATAGTGATGATGGTGGTGTCCTGAGTCCTGACTCGCTAGTCTAGTCCCAATCAATGGTGATGGCTACTAATTCATAGTACAGCAAGCTTTATTATCATTGAAAATATCTCAGAGATGCCAACCACCAAAATTATGGAATCATAGAAATTATAGTTTATCCAAACTGACTTGAATTGTGAAATTAATAAGTTTCTTTCAAAATATCTTCTGGATTCCTATCACCACAATTATGAATTTAATTAAGTTTCTTTCAAAAATAAATGTACCGTTACAGTTATCAATTTCAACAGTTAATTATGTGAATTGATGCAGGCCAGCACTGCCACAACTTAGCTATTGACTCCAAAGATGAAATGAGTGTAATCTTTATTTTCTCTTTTAAATGTCCTTTTTATTTTAACTTTACCCGGTTAGAGTCTTGGCTTTTACTTTAATGTTAGCTTGAGTTATAATGACTCGCTCTCTATTATGTAAATATTATTTATTCCAATAATGGATTTTAAGAGGTTTAAAACATATTTAGTTACTTAAGAAGAGTCATATGTAGTTACAATATATAATATTAAAAAAAATTCTTTTATTTAATGTAGGAATATCATATCCATTCTCTCATGTAGACACATCTTCATTGTGTCTCATGAGATTGTAGAGGCAATTAGGTAGATAAACATTATCTTCATTTGTCCGGGTAGGACTTGATAACCTTCACAGCTTTAAAACACCACACAATTAAGAAGAACCCACTGCATTTATTATATTAGAAACTTCTTTCCCTTAACTGATGTGCCTAAAAGAATATCGCATTTAAGTTGATGATTGATATCAATTAACTTAATACTCCTTCACCTTCATGACTTTCATATGATTCTAAGAATGGATTAGTTAGCTTTCTATCATGTCTTTAGTTATGAAATGACACCTGAGATGATAATTTGAAAATAAAATAATAAAAGGGAAATAGAGCAATAATAATAAATAAAATAATGAACAAAAAAGTATTTACGTGGTAAAACCTTCTTAATTATAAGGGAAACTTCCACGGGATAAGACCGAAAAAAAAAAAAACCTACCATAATGACAAAATTACAACATTTCTCTCAATTAGGAGGAAAGAATATAAAAGCTTACAAAAGGATAAATGTTTTTAGTATAAAGAGGGGGAGGGGCTATAGATCTCGCTTTATAATACAGGAAAACTCTTCCTCTTTTGTTTCTTAATTGATGTGGAATGGCTTCAACCTTAACACTTTGTTGATTGTTTTCAAATAAGGATGACCTTCCAAATTCTTGGTTAGTCTATGTTGAGTTTTGAAGGAATGCACATGGATAAGCCTTTGCATATGATCTTAGAAAAGGTTGTCAAGGTTTCGTAGTCTATATAGTGAGTAGCAATGACGATCTAACTAAAGTCATGAGGGTCCATTAGGCTCAAAGTAGATAATATTTACTGGTCACTATAAATTGTATTAGAGTCGATCCTTAACTCGAGTGTGAGACTATGTTTGTTTGACCTTACATAAGATATTTGCTTGTCTAAATGACTCCTCAATTGTGTGGGATATAATAAAGACATTGTGTTTATGTAAGAGATGAATGTAATATGTCACATCAAATAAGAGAAGAAATTATTGAAATTATGTATGCAATAAGATCTTTATACTTGTGCTAACATGTTTTAAAGATATGAAGATATTATTTTGTCATTGTGGTGTGGAAATAATTTTTCAAAACAAAATAAAAGAAAGACAAATTCACAAAAATAAATAAATAAGAGAGAGAAGTTGTTTCATTTATTTCTTTAGAATAAAATAAAAACATGTAAAATTGAAAAAGAAAAACCCTAAAAAAGTAAAGAAAATGAAATACAGACTCATTTAGATTAACTTTCTATTTTTGGTTCTAACTAGAAGTTGCGCCCCCCCCCCCCCCCCCAAAAAAAAAAAAAAAACTTTAAATTGTAATATAAATTTATTTTACAACACCTTCTATTGAAAATAACAAAAAATTTTAAGTTCATTCATTCTAGTTTTCTCTCTTTCCCATTCCCATTTATGGCTTTTAAAACATGTTATCATTTTGGGACATTTCTTGATTCTTGAGTTTAATTTTTGCCCTTGAATGAAGTACTAAATGCTATTGGTTCCTCATTTTCCTTTTATCCATTGGCGTTCACATCACCATGGGTTTCACCTCATGCGATCTCCAGGAAAATCCTCATCTCAAAATTTTACATTCTTCTTAGGCCAAAGAAATTAATAATGAACTTCTTAAATTTCATCAACCAATTGTTAGTATTTTAAAATCTTTTTACTTACAAATTTGAGTTGTCAAGTAATAAATCACATCTTATACATTGGAGGATAAGATGGAATGTATTACCCAACAATTTAAATTTGTAAGCAAATAGATTTTGAAGGTATTTATTTATTTATATATATATTTAATTATTAAGGTGTTGTATTTTAAATATGTGAAGTAATATTTAGGTTGTGTTTGTTTCCTAAAATATGTTATGGAAAATGATTTTTCGGTGTTTGGTTGTACTATAAAAAATGCAAAAGAAAATAAAAGATAATTAAAATTAATTACAAATTAATGTATTTTTAAATTATTTAGTCTTTATATCAAAAAATTAAAATAAATAAAATGAATTTAAAAATAATATATAAAAATAATTTGGCTTTTGAAAATCAAACATGATTTTAAGATTTCTTAGATATAGTTCAATTTTAGAATTTCTACATTATTTTTTTATTTTCTATTTTTATAACATAAAAAGGTTTTATTTAAGCTACAAAGCACCTCGTTATCTTATCTTTGTAGGTAAAGAAACCTATAATTTCACCTTTGCTAATTAGTCTTGGAAGGATAGAAAGTGAGAATCATGGACAAGGAATTCTTTGGTGGACCATGAATATTTATTTTGCTTGACATGTGCATCCACCATTTTAAAAAGGGAGAATTGTGTTTTGGGCCCAGTTATTGACAAAAGGTCTATATAACTCTTCAAATTGAGTTGAAGGATATGAAATAGTAACAGGCAAATATACCCTTTAAGAACACATATAAAATATTTTATAAAATTAAGTTAAATAATTTTTTTTCAATAATTTTTTTTTTTCAAAAATACTAAATTAAATAAAAGTGGTTTTCAAAAATATTAAATTAAATAATTTTTTTCAAAAATATTAAATTAAATAAAACTATTTAAAAAAATTTTAAATTAAATAATTTTTTTAAATATTAAATTAAATAAATTTATTTTAAAAAAATATTAAATTAAATAAAATTATTTTTAAAAAATATTAAATTACATAAAAGTATTTTTTTAAAAATATTAAATTAAATCAAAAATATTTTTAAAAAATATTAAATTACATAAAAGTATTTTTAAAAAATATTAAATTAAATCAAAAATATTTTTTAAAAATATTAAATTAAATAAAAGTATTTTTCAAAAATATTAATTTTTTTCTCAAAATCAACAAAGGACATTTTTTAAAATATTGAAGGATAATATCCTTCAACTCAATTTCCATACTTTTATTGAGTCTTAGGCTCAATTTGAAGAGTTACACGGACCTTTTGTTAATTTGAGGTTCCATCTACCCCTAAAACATAATTCTCCCTTTTAAAAATGCATCAGTGGAGCATTAATTTCTTGTCCTTTTCCAAAGACAAATGGATATTTAGCGAGCCATCAACATTTATTTTGTTTCACACGTGTATGCACTATTTTAAAAAATCATTGATGGAGTATTACTTTTTTGTCCCTCTCCAAAGACAAATCTTTGTTTGGTAAGCCACGAACATTTATTTTGTTTGGTAAGTCACGAGCATTAATTTCTTGTCCAGACAAATCGATATTTGGTAAGCGATGAACATTTATTTCAGTTGACACGTGTATGCACCATTTTAAAAATGTATTGATGAAGTATTAATTTTTTGTCCCTCTCCCAAAACAAATAGTCATTGGTAGGTCATGCTACATTTTAAAAAGTGAATCAAACAATTCATATCATAAATATGTAATTTATATAATATTAAATTTAAAAATAATTATAATAAGTGAAAAAATATATAAATGATAAATAATTAAAAAATTAAAATATTTTATCATTTTATTTTTAATATTACTATATTAATCATGATAATGATAATATGTGAAGGTATGAAATTTTTTTATTTCATTAAATAGCTTATAATATTTAATTATTAAAAGGATATCATAAATAAAAAGTCAAATAATTTTTTGTATTATTAATTTTTATTATGTTGTGGTTTATATATTTGTTACAAATAATTTATAGATATCTATGATAGAAAACTTATATGATAGGATGACTGTAATGACCGGGTATTTTATGACACGTTAGCATTTTTAGTTTGAAAAGTCTTATTTTGTGTGATGGTTGAAAAGTAAAAAAGAAAAGTGTTTGGAGAACACGTGTCAATTTCGGATTGGTGAATTTCATTTTATTGTGTCGGTCAAATAGACGAGTTTAAATTTTATGTCATGTCAGCCTTATGATAGAAAATTTCTTAGGATTTTAGAAATTGGAAATTTTCGGGAACGAAAAACGAAAACGAAAATGAAAAATAAATAAATTAAGATTAATTAGAATTAATTAAGAAAAATAAATAAATCAATTAAATTAAATTGATGAATAATAAAATTGAGAAAATTAGTTTTAGATTGGTGGTAATAAATAAATTTGTGTGTTAAAAAAAAAAAGAATTGGAAATCAAATAAAACAATTAGAATAAACAAAAGAAAAGAAAATAAAATAAATAAAATAAATATATGCAATGGGCTTTGAATATTGGTTGTTAAGGTAATGGGTTGGGCTTAGACATGGGCGGGTGGTAGGAAGCCTTGGTTTAAAAAAAAATAAAATAAAAAAAAAGGGAAAAAGGGGAGAATTGGAAAACTGCTGCACGCGACGGGGAGAGAGAGAGAGAAAGGCTACTGTGCATAAATTAGGGCACTCGCCGAATCTTTGACCGGCCGTTTGGATGGCTAAACGATCTCTGTTTCGGCTCAAATTCGGAGGAAGCACTCTATTCGACTAGAGGAACAAGTCTACGGTGGCTGATTTCGTTTTTAACAGCCAAATTCTAGATTTGTGGTAGGGGACCCTAACCCTACAACTTAAATTTTTATGTTTTTCCCTTGAAAAAAAAAATTGTAAATATTGTCATTATGAGTTAATTAAGAATTATGGGTGTTGTATGAATTTTTCTAGAATATTTGGAATTTGTTTGGAATTTTTGGAATTTTGGGAAATTGATTTTGATTGATAATTAATTGTTTTGAAATGTTAAAAAATTATTAGGTGGGTTGGAAAATTCCAAAATTTGGTTTCAATTTCAAATATAATGATTTGTGAATTTTTAGGCATTGGTTAGAATATTTTTGAAAATTTTTGGATAAAAAGTTAGTTAATTTTGGATATTAGAAATTATTATAATGGTTGAAAAATTTTGTAAGTGTGGTAAAATTTCAAGATTTTTGATATGCAAATTTTTGAATATTTATTTGGGATATTATCGGAAATTTTAATGTGTGAAATTATTTTATTGGATTATTGGGGAATGTTGAAATTGTTGAATTATTGAGGAACATTGGAATTGTGGCATTCATTTGCATCATGGTTATGTGAAAAAAATAAATAAATAAATAAAATTATGAAGATTGTGAAAAGTGTATGAAATGGAAAAAAATGAAATAGAGATGAGAAGTGGAAGCCTGTGTGGGGCGAATTAAGAAGGGAGAGAGATCCCTAGGGTGAAAGACCCAAAAGTTACCCCGGGAAGACTCCGAATGGGGAGTGTATTTGGGTGCGGACACGTATCCTTCGGTGAAAGCCCGAGAACAATAGTGCATTGTATGACTGTGTGTCACACGTTCATGTGCATTCATGTAATTGTTGAATATTGTGAAATTGTGTATAATATTATATATTAAACTATGTGATTGATTGATACTGTTGAAATGTTCCTTTTGTATTGAAGTGTCTTTTTCGTATTCTTTGGAACTTAGTAATCCCCTTAACCCCTTGGGTGTTAACCACCCTACTGAGCAATGTGGAAATGCTCACCCCTTCCTTGTTACACCTTTTTAGATGCAGATATCTCTCCTGAGGACCCACAGGTGGGGCAGGGAGGACTTCAGGATGCTCCTGGAGTGGCCTAGTGGAGCGTGACATTTTTTGTTATTGTGTTTCTTTTTGGATTTTGGGATTTGTTTTAGTAATTATGACTCATAGATTTGTTATGAAGCTTTATTTGATTAAGTTGTTAATTCTGAACTTTTATTTTGGACTATAATGAATATTTATTTAATCTTGTTGTTTTGAGTAGTTTTGGGATATTGTAGTTTATGAGAATTCTAGTGGGATGTATAAAAAAAAAAAAAAAATCTAGAGTGTTTTGGTTGACTGCCAACGTGGAATAGGAGGAACCCTTAGGGTCAAACCTTTGACCTGGGGTCACGGGTCAAATTTTGGGTCGCCCGGAATTTGGGTCGTGACAATGACACTTAAGCTTAATGATTTATATTTAATACATGTGAAGGGCATATGTTTATATATATATATTAAGAGTTTATACTTAATATATGCTAAAGTGTTTTGAAAGTTTTGCTGCCTTATCTTTGATGAAGGGTTGGGGCTGCCATTTGACATTTAATAAGAGTAAAAAGCAGCAAGTGTGAGACCCATTGTTTAACATTTAAGATTAAAAAGCAGCAATGGGTTCCACCATTCCACGGTTAGGGGGGGTTTGTGGGGACCTTGCCATTTGAATGATAAATAATTTATTGGTTTTAAACTTTCATTTTTTTTTCTTTTTTTCACATTTTCTCTTAAATTTATTTTAGGATTTTTCTTCTCATCCTCTTATAATAAAAGTCTTCGTGCTTGGAACTTATTATAAACAAAGTCAGATGAAAATTTATCATTTTTTAATTATATATATAAAAATTAAAATTAAAGTATATTTAATAGTAATTTTAATAAATATTTATAATATTTAAAAAATAAAAATATTTTAAATATTAAAAAAATTAGAAACGCCTTTTAAAATTAATGTTGAACTGACTCTTAATCACATATAATTGGAGCATCATCCATGCAACACTTTCCAAATGACATGACTAATAATCGAATGGATGTGCATTGCTTAATTCAAAGACTGATCATGAAATCTCCAAATGGATCCCACTTCTCAAGGCAGGTAGTCAGCCATGTTATCCTCATAATTTTGAGGGCCCAAGAGCAGGAATTATTAAATCAAGGCTTTATTTAAAGGTAATGCATAGTTTTATTACCACTGCAGTTGATTGACGTTATAAGTTTTTTGGATATTAGTGTGGAAATTAATAATATTTCCATGACTTTATGTTGAAAGTGAAACTGAAGAGTATTATGCCATATTCGTCATCTCTAATCATCAGAAAAGAGAAGCATGCATATTATAACTCCTTTGAAGTTGGAAATGAAACAAGAAACGAAATCAAGGAAAACTCACTAGAAAAAGGGGACAAGGAATGATGTACCCTGAGTAGTCATCACAATGAACAACAACACCTACATCAAATTCTAGTCATAGGGTAATCTAGGCAGAAAACTTACATTGGACTACTGTGATGAATGAATGAAAAAAGTGGTCCTCAGTGTTTGGATGAGCCATGCAATAGCTTTTGGCCGCTAGATTGCTTGCTTTTGGATAGCCAGTCTATGGCCTCCATTCCTCTAGTACAGTGCTTGGATAATGATCACTTGTTTGATTAACTTTGCTTTTCTGAATAACCCAAAAAGGAGAAGTTGATTGACATGCTAATTGATGACAGATTGATTTGCATTTTATCTAAAAAGTATTTTAAGTGAGAATTTGTATGAACATATATGATTTAAGAACAATTTTTTTTTTTTTTTACTTTTTATAAAAATGCATGGGCTTGTTAGGTTGTTAGTCTCAAAAAATATTTTTTCAAAACAAAATAAAAGGAAGGTAATTTTCAAAAAATAAGAAGTTGTTTTCGATTATTTCCCAAGAATAAAATTAAAACATGAAAATTTTTAAGAAAAAAAGCAGTAAACAATAAAAAAAAAACAAAGATAATCTTTATTCTCTTAATTTTTTTTTTTTATTAAACAAGCAAACTCCAAATAATGTTAAACTTAATGCATTTAATTGATTGGTTAACAATTTTAGCAATTTATACAAATAATTTAGAACTCAAACATTGATTTAATTAATATTATAAATTTATTAATTAAAATTGATTTAAAATAATTTAGAACATAACCAAGGCAAAGCCAATGCACGCCCAGGAGGGGCATATCTCAATTTTCTTTTCTTTTTTTTAAAGAAAAAAAAAATCACATAGAGGGATTTGAACCCTTTTAATGAATAGGTGAAGAATTCCTTTATTACTATTAGATTATAAATAGTTTTTTTTCATTTTTTGCACCCCTAGATATAAATAGTTAGATGTTGTCCCTTCAAGCTATTTTATGGCTCTGCCATTGAACATAACTACCTTTTTTTCCATCAAATAAAGAAATTTTAAATCAAATAAAATTTTATATGTTGGATTGGGTAAAGGTTTAATAATTTTTTAAAACAATTCATATCTCCAGTTTGGATTATTATCTCTACATATTTTTATTTCTTGGCCATCCATTATTGTCATTCTTCCGCAATTTGGGGAAAAGGTTTTCTCACTCCATTCAAGCATCTTTCTCATGTGGAGAGAGGATATTGGAAATCCATGAAATTGATGTCTTCAATCTTGCCCAACTTCAGCCTTATCCATTAAATTTTATATTGTTTTGAGAGAGAGAGAGAGGGGTTGAAATTTAATAAGCATTTGGTAAAATTAAAGATTTAATGTTTAATGATTTAAATAATTTGAAATTAATATATTTAAATTGTTTATATAAATTTTAATATTTAATTATTATTTAAATATTAATGTTGTTTGTTAAAACCAACTTAAAATTTTGTCAAACAATGGAAGAAAGAAACATAATTTATGAAAATTGTATTATCTTAAAAATATGAAACAACATTTAAGGTCTCTTAAACATAATTTGATTTTAAAAATTCTAATTAATTTTTATCTATTTTTCTATTTTATAATAGAAACAAATTTTTATTTATTCTATAAAGTATTTCATAATCTTATTGTTGTAAGTTCCACCACATTATTTTTCTTAAATCATCTCAAATTATATTTATACTAATTTAAGAAACCTATAATTTTACCTTTGTTAATTAATGTAGAATAGATGGATAATAGGAATGGCAATAAGTTATTTAATTGCTTGTGTGGTACGCCATGAACATTTATTTTGCTTTTGAAACGTTGGCATGTTCCTGAACTGTTGGTGGCGAAATTTCCCTGCTACAGTGATTGTCAATCAGCAACGAAATCTCGGTCAACGCACAGTATCAGCCCTTCCTCCTTCCTGCAAAAAGGCGTCCAGATGGGATGTCCGGATGCACCCTCCGATGGTTTTGTTAGCCATGACTCAAGAGATCAAGCTCTCAGGTTGGTTCAGGGAGAAAAACCTTACCCTCCTCTTGGTGTGAAACCTCTTTTATATAGTGTCAGAAAGCATGGCACCGCTTAGCTAGTGGGTCCCATTGTCATGATTGTGGCCCATAGGCAAAGCAATCATGACATTTCTGGTGTCAGAAGGCGGTTGTCAGGAAGGTATTTAGGCGGTGGACGTCGCCGCACTTTATGACTTTTTAGATATCGGGAGTATGT
Source organism: Vitis riparia (assembly GCF_004353265.1). Lineage (NCBI taxonomy): Eukaryota > Viridiplantae > Streptophyta > Magnoliopsida > Vitales > Vitaceae > Vitis > Vitis riparia. The sequence goes on from NC_048440.1 coordinate 22,128,441, forward strand.
TAGGAAAACAGAGAAGATTTGGGAATGTCTTGTCGAATGTATCTTGCATTAATGATGAGTGACAGTTCAGTGGGCTTGGTCGTCAGTGTTGTCAGAGTTATCTTCTTAATATGTGGGCGGAAGCGGATCCGGTGATTCTGCGAATATCCAACGAGCTATACTGTCCGGGTATGCTGTCACAAGAGTAACCGGACATGTCTTATCCGGGGAAGTTGAATCGTCTTCCTTTTCCCATCCGGTGGAAGGTGCCGGATGAGATATATTTGGAGAAGGTGGATCGTCGCCTAGATCCGGATATGAAATATCCGGATAGGGTGGAATGTCATCCGGGTATAATGGCGGCTGTGAGACATCCTTGGTGGAATGAACGATGATTCCCCCGTCCGGGTGGAATCAGCAGTGCTACGTGTCGCAGGGGGATCGTTCGCGTGACCAAAAGGGAGAGAGACACGTGGCACTTTTTAATGGGGATCCCACAATGCCCCCTTTTATACTGTCTGTCTGGCTTCGTCAGAAAAGGCGGGATAAAAATATTACCTTTATACCATTTCTCTTTTAATTGGACGATGATGACACGTGGCGCTTTCTCGTTTGCGGGAGCTGGTAAGGCGCGCTGACTTTTGAAACTTGTGCCAGAGGGTGTGTTGCTTCAGAACTTGGTGCAATTATGTTTCCTGCCGTTTGTGGGGAGTTTTTCGAGGCGTTGCTTTCATAAGTAGGGGCCCAGGACCATCTGTTGATACTTTTCATTCCCTTTCCAGACTCTTGAGTGCTCCCAGAAATCCTTTAGAGCAAGCTCGAAGACGTGATAACTGGTTTTCCAACTTTTCCAGAAATCCTTGCAAGGTTTGCTATTCCACTCTTCTCTTCTCTTTCACTTTGTTGCTTGTGATGTTGCTTGTTTGTCCTTTTGTTGGGATAGATTGGGTTGGTAGAAGCTGTTGGTATATGTTGGTTTTTGTTAGGGTTTGAGGTTTGAAGAAGTCTGTGTTGTGCTGGAGGTTGACAAAGGGTTTCCAATGTATTTTGAGGGTTATTCGCAGGTTTCTTTGAATGTGATGTTGCTGAGAAAATGGCTTTTCTGGTGGGATTGAGTGGTGTCTTCAAGTTAGGGTTCATGGGTTTAGGGTTTTTACAACGCGACACGCTTGGAATGCGCTTTGATTGTGGTTTTTCTTGTAATGCAGGTTTCACGTAATCCACGATGTCTTCAAAGAAGGGAAATGTGGCAACTGGTGCAGCCAAGCAAAGCAGTTCAAGCGGGCGACCTAACCCTACTAATCTTCTAAACGAGAAGGAGTTTCGAGATTGTTTTAATATTCCAAACGAAGTATCTATCCGTTTGTTAGAGGGCGATGCCGTGTCGACTGTCAAATCGGAGGATAATTCCGTTTGCTTCTCCAAGGAGCAGTTTAACGCGGGTCTTCGCTTTCCGCTTCCTTCACTCTTCAAGCAGTTTCTTCACTATACACAAATTCCAGCGGCTAGGATTCACCCCAATATTATCCAGGTGCTGATGGGTTGCAGCATTCTGGATATGTTGTTTAACTTGGATTTGTTCTTGTTGGAGGTGTTGTTTGTCTACTCCATCAAGAAGGGAAAAAACGACATCTACAGTTTTTTCACCAGTTTTCCATCACTTCAGCTGGTGACTGGCCTTCCTGATTCGACCAAGGGGGGCGCCACAGGACATGTGATTGTTGCGGGTGCATGGACGGGTTCGTCAGTGCATCCGGACAAGCAATTCTCTCCCAATCGATCGCTGAAGCACCCAAGTAAGAATAAGTTGTCTCTTGCTCTTTTGTAGTTGCGAGTTAAATTTGCTTCGTAAGATGATTGATCGGTTTTATTTTCTTGGGTGCAGGCAAGGAAAGAAGGGGGAGGCTGGTGGAGTGGGTAGAAAAAGCCTCATTCAACCGTTTGAACAAAATGTTTGAGATTACGGCGAACGAGAGAAATTGGGAAACACTTCTCTCCGCGCAGAATCTGCGTTCAGTTATCCGGGAGCCTCAGCCGTATATACTTAATATCCTCCCCAGGCGGCTTCCCAAAGAGGTGGTGATTGGAGAACATTTCCTTCTCAAAGACCTTCCTTTCTACGCGGAAGCGTGCGAGGCGAACGCCCAGGCTCGCCAGGCACTTCTTAGTGCCCGAGAGGAAATGAGGTAGGAAGGAACTCTACGAAAGGCTCCAGCAGTAAACGCCCTGCGTCCTCTTCCCCTGCTGGTGCCCCAGCAAAAAAGAAGAAGAAGAAGAAGACTCTAAATAAGGGGAAAGAAATAAAGGTGCCAACTCTTCCGAAGGAGTTTGTACCACCCCTTATAGGTTATGAAAAGGAAGTAGAAATAAGAGAGCCGAAAAATCCCCTTCCGCCTTCCATTTCAAGCGGCCCCCGTCATCTTACGGGCTTGAACCTTTCGGGGCCTTCAATGGCAGTGGATGTTCGGATGGCGCTTCTGGCTGAGGAAGCGGCCTCCATGTGTTAGCCTGGCTCTCCTCATCCGGACGAGGATGCAATTGGGGCTTCTTGTGGTGAAACGTTGCCACTCCCGGTGCCTCCAATGGGAGAAACAGTTCCTGAAGATCAAGGTTTGCCCCTTAGTGAACCAAGTTCGCGTGCTTTTGTTTCGGTGAAGAGGGCACCAATGAAGAAGGCGTCCTCCCTGAAGAGGGCACCTATGAAGAAGACACCCGCGGGGATGTTTCAACCGGCTCGCGACCTGACGTCTGGACTCAGCGGAAGGCTTCAAGATTGTTTTGGGGAAACCCTTGAGGTCAGTTGCTCATCCGCCCAAGAGGTTCATCCGACGGAGAGCGAGACAGTGATGGCGGAAAGAAGTCCAACTATCCCGGTTCCGGTTATGGAGGAGGGTTCGCCTGAAGAGACCCATTCGGAAATCCAGCCGGCCGCGATCGTTGAAGGTCCGGTTCTGAGGGATGGGCCACATCATAACGTCCCGTCAGAGGGGCGCCCGGTTGATGATGCCACTTTCAACTCCGCCAACTCTTTCAGCAGCTATGCGGAGTTGCAAGAGATGCTGAAACAAATCCCCTCTGGCTCAGAGGTTGCTTTGCCTTCGATAAAGATGTTCGAAGGGGCGGAAATGGTATAACTCATTTATCTTGAGTTTTGGTTTCATATTGACGTGTCTTTCTTAGGGCTGGTATTGAATTGATTTGTTTGTGGGTCTTTTTACAGCTGGTAAGCGATATTCGCGGCATGGTTCAACATCGCAACCTTTTTACGGACCTGCTGTGGACTGCTGATCACATGAAAGCCTTCGTTTCCCAGCGCATGAGCAATGAAGATGAACTGCGCTTAAAATTGGAGCAGGCTGAAGCTAGTTTATCCGCCGCCCGGAGGGCTTCTGAAGAGAGCGCTGAGGCCTTGAAGAAGTCTCAGGATGATAATGAAGCTCTCCGGTTGGAGCTGGCAGAGGTAAAGAGCCTTGAGAAAGCTACAGACGCCCGCCTGCGCGAGGTGGAGGATGAGGCGGCTCAGCTAAGGAGAGAGGTGAGACAGTCCTGGACAGAAGCGGCAGTTGAGAAAAAGCAAAGAGAGGACTTGCAGTTGCGTTTATTAACGCAAAAAGAAGAGCTGGAAGCTGAGTTTGCTGCGCAAAGGGAGGAACTTGAGGATGAGTTTGCTGCGCATAGGGAGGAGCTCGAGGCGGATTATCAGAAGCAGGTAGATGAGATGTACTTTTTTGGCTACCGTTGCTGCATGAAGAAACACGGTATCAAGCGGGATGTCCCCTCGATTCCTCCGGGTGAGGAGGAAAAGTTGCGCTGCAAGCCTCCCCAGTGAAAGCTTTTCTTTTTGTATCTTTTACTGCTATTTCTCTTTGTATCTGTGGTCCAGATGTCTTTTGTATACACCTTCACAATTATTAATAAAACATATTTATTCACATTGTCTTCCCATCTTTTTTTTATTGATAATATTGCTTCAAGTTGGCTGCATTCCAAGGACGAAGTAGAGGGGCTCCACTTAAGGTTCGCAAATGGTATGACCCATTTTCGTTTGCTTTTGATACCATATAAGGACCTTCCCAATTGGCTTGAAGCTTTCCGGCTCTTTTCTCAACCGTGTCTTCAAAAACTTTTCTAAGTACTAATGAACATTCCTTGAAAATTCGAGGTCGCACCTTCCTATTGTAGTACGCAGCCGCCTTTTGTTGATATGCGACCATCCGGATGGATGCTGCTTCTCTAGCCTCATTCGCCCAATCCAAGTGCTTTGCAAGCTCGTCGTTTTCGTTTCTTTGGCCTTGGATAGCAGTTCGGGCCGTTGGCATACCTACTTCAGTTGGGATGATGGCGTCTGTTCCCTATGCAAGGGCAAACGGAGTATTTCTTGTTGGCCTTCCGGGTGTGGTACGGTAGGCCCATAGGACGCCTGGTAGCTCTTCTACCCACTTCCTTTTAGCTTTTTCCAACCGTTTTTTCAACGCATTCAGTAAAGTTTTATTAGTTGCTTCTGCTTGACCGTTGCTCTGAGGGTATCGCGGCGTGGAATACAAATTTTTGATTTGAAGTTCTACATAAAAACTTTTAAAGACAGAGCTATCAAACTGAGGGCCGTTGTCGGTTACAATTGCCTGAGGGATTCCAAATCGGCATACTATATTTTTCCAAACGAATCTTTTGACGTCCTTGTCCTTGATGCTTGCGTAGGCTTCAGCTTCTACCCACTTACTAAAATAATCGGTAGCAACGAGCAGAAATTTCTTTTGAGCGGGTGCAGTGGGAAAGGGTCCCATGATATCCTTCCCCCATTGTGCGAAAGGCTAGGGGCTTGTTACTGAATTTAGCATCTCAGCGGGCATATGCGGGATTGGCGCATGTTTTTGACATTTGTCGCACTTCCTGACATGGATCGCTGCGTCCTGCCTCATTGTAGGCCAATAATATCCTTGTGAATGCGCCCGGTGCGCTAGGGTTCTGCCCCCTGAGTGGTTCCCGCAAACGCCTTCGTGCAGTTTGGATAGAACATATTGAATATCCGGCTGGATCAAGCACTTGAGGTACGGACCTCCGAAGGATCGCTTGTAGAGATCACCTCCAATTAGGGTAAAGCGAGATGCTTGTACCCGGACTTTGTGGGCGTGTTTGGGATTTTCAAGTAATGCCCTCGATTGTAAGTAAACCCTGATGTCAACAGTCCAGTCATTTTCCTTTGGGCTCACATTGTAGACATGTGATTCAGCAATGGTGGGAGTGACTTGAACATATATCGGTAGCATTGTTGACTCTTTTACGGGAAATGATGCAGCTATTCCTACCAAAGCGTCAGCCTGCACATTATCTCCCCTTGGTATTTTCTCGATGACCCATTCTTCCAGTCGGTTGAGTGACTCTTGTACTTTTAATGAGTATTTAGCCATGCACTCTGTAGACCCTCAATTTTGTCCCTTTAACACATGTCCTTAAGTTCGTTTTCAGTGCTCCACAGTAGTTCTTTGGTGGCCTAGTACTACTCACCACTTACCTTTTTCTGAGTCACCTTGGAGATTTTGGTTAAGGGATTATTTGATCCCTTATTGTGACCTTTGATGGCTCTAACTTAGACTTAGACTTTTCTTGTTTTTTTTAGGATAGCTCTTAGATACACTTGGCCCATTAGGCACCACCCTAGGCCCACTTAGTCTCATCATAGGCCCGTTTAGGCACACTTGGCCTATTCGGACATTTTTAGCGTGACTTGTATGACTTGTGTGGTTGCATAGCTTGTGGGGCCCATTTTTGTATGTATTTATTTATTTATTTATTTATTTTTTGTTTTTTATTTTTTTACCGTTTCCTAATTTATTTACTTACTTATCTATTCATTCAATTATTTAACTTCAAAAAAATTTCATGTTTTTGCAAGGAAAATTACCATTGGAGTTTAAGGAAGGTGGGACTCTCCTTGGAAGGTTTTGGAGGGGAATTTGAATTGGAAGATTTAAAAAAAAAAAAAGAAAAAGGAAAAAGGAAGAAGAGAAGAAAGGAAATAGGAGAATTTTCCTTTCTAAGAACAGATTTAGGCCTTTGGGGGGCGGCACGTATTGGGGTCTAGAGAGGGAGAAGGAGCACGGATTGGAGGATTGAGGGGAAATTCTGAAGATTTTTGGAGATCGTCTTGAGGGGAAGTGTAGAGAGAGGGACTGACAGCACGCATCCTTCTCGTTTGGAAGCTGAGCAATTCTCCTCAAAGATTGGCTCTTCCAGGTATGGTCACAAGAAATTCACATACTCTCATCTTTATATGATCCTGAATATTATTCTGCAAGCCCGATGTCATCTTATTGATTGTTGTGGAGAATTAGGACTGATTTTTCTCTTGCCGAATATATTTAAGCGTGAACATGCTATGTTTTGGTTTCTGATTTTTTTTAGTCTTTTTAATCTCTATTGTTAATGGCTGATGTGTGGGATTGTCGTTGATATTGATATCCAAGACCCCTTCTCTTATTCTCTGGAGTCCCTACCTGTTTCTTTTTAAGCCCTTTTGAAAACAATGAATTGTGGCTTGCCTATTCACCCGTCTGTATCTCTCCTACTTTCTTTTGGATTATATTTTCTTGTCTTCTGCTTCTATGTATTTATTTCTCTTCCCTTCTTTGGCGTTTGGGCTACGGAGACCACGAGGGCATTGAGTATTTCATGAAAGGTAGAAACTTTACGAAGGCTGTGTAGAATGTGGGCTGTTTGTGGGGTTTGGCACACGATTGCAGATTGTTGAATCAGATTGGGTTTCTCTGTTCGTGAAATTCTGGGAAGATAAAGATAGAAAGGACCCTCTGTTTCATCCAACAGAAATCAGTTCAGAAATGTCCTTATAACAACTAGAAATTGATTCTGAAATTGAAGTACCGTGGTGGAGTAGAGTGAGAGAACCAGAGCCAAAGACGCCTCCCTTCATTTTAATCTCGAGGTCTTCTTGTGGGAAAAGGAAGAACAAGAGTGAAAGAAAAAAAAAAAAAAAACTGCGAAGCATTTTGTAAGATCAGCCAAATTAAATCTGCAGAAGGGGAAAACATTTAGATATTTGGGGCATTATTATGCAAAGGTACCCGTTGATACCCAGAGAGCTCTCAAGTGTTGCTGGAAATCGATCACCCTTAATCCCAACGATTCCGAATCTGGGCAAGCAAATGCTGAAACTTCCATGTCTACTCTGTTTGTGTTATTCTCTCGTTGTCCACTCATCTAATGTTCAGGCTCTGTTTGTGGTTCCGTCACTGGTTCTTGATGTAGAGGAATCAATATCTTGAAGCACTTGCCTCTAACAAAGATCTGCCCAGCAACCCTTCAGTTGAGTTTGCACGAATTTTCAGATTATAAGGATTGAAAGTCATATTTCGTTCACTGTATCGAGCTTTGCAATCTCACTTCACAGAACCCATTAGGGTTAATGATAGAGCTCTATACACTTTTGTTGGTGTTCCTACTGTTCGTATTCTCAATGAGGCAGCTTCCATCACAGGACATTGTGGCACTGCTCGAATTTGAGAAGTGAATCAAGCATGATCCAACTGGTTATGTGCTTAATTCATTGGAATGAGGAGTCCATAGATTTCAATGGGTGCCCTTCCTCTTGGTATAGCATTGTTTGTAATGGTGTCAATGTTGTTGGGGTATTTCTTGATCATTAGGGTCTTTCTGCTGATGTTGATTTGAGTGTATTTTCGAATCTCACAATACTGGAGAAACCTCATCGAGAAAAGGCCTCATCCAGAATTTTTGACAGGAGGCAATATCCTATGTATTACAGCCCACACTTCATTGATAGAGATACTAAACTCCCGCCAATTACTAGAATTTGTGATAATTCAAGATTACTTGGGAAGCAGCAATTGATAAAAAAAAAAAAAACATGAGCAGGCACTTGAACTTGAGGGATGTCGTTTATTTGAGTTGTAGTTGATTTCGAAAAACCACTCTTTCTTGCTCTGACTATCCCATGGATGGGTTCAAGTAGTACTTTGGTGGATAAGCTGAGTCCCCGTCTACAGAGCACCTCAACTATCTCTCAGAGGTCCTGAATTATGGTTCCAACAGTAATGACAGGGCTCTCTTTGGGTGCCTAAAGGCAAAATTCTTATCAGTTCCGGTTCCTCCTCTGGATCCACCGTAAAGAGGTGGGCTGGCACTTCCAGGAAGGTTCTCATTGTTTTTTTTGTAATTTCTACATTTGCTTCATTATTGTTAGAATGATTATCAAGGCCATTGTCATGTGCCCAATACAACACCGCGAGTACAAGATTGGACATGTAATCGGCAAGGGGGAGAATTCCGTTAAAAGTGTAAGGAAGGCTAGTGGCGCACACGTTAGGATTGATGATGCCAAGACTGACCAGATTATTAAAAAAGGAAAATGAGGCCGATGTGAATTTAATGACAAGCTTTCATCATTTGGTCACTTGTTATTATCTTCATGAAGACTATGAATCAGATAATCGAGATATGAATGACTTTGAGTGTTGTTGGCCAGAGAGCAGTTTTGAAGCCCGCCCAGTATATTGGTGTTCATGCAACAGCTGAAAGGTATATACCAGATTTCGAAGGAATTTGAAATCGCTAAGAGAAAGAATGGGAAACTGAATACCATCATGATGTTCTGCAGATGAGGGGGGTTGCATCATGTTTGAAGTGCTTTTGGTGCCTCCTGAAGTCGTTGTTGAGGGTCTAGAAGTGTCAGAATGCCTGGGATGGGAAGCTGTCATAATTGATGAATGTCAGCACCCCATAATTTCATCACATCTTGGAGGGTATAAGATGTTTGTGGCTGATTTAAGGCTTCTTCTTTTCGGTGATCAGATAAATGAGAGTACATTGGAGTTTGTTAATCTGCTGCCATTCCGTGACTTTAACAATGATGTAAGTAGCAGTAATGCTTTGAAAACTGACTACAATGACAGATGTGCACACCTCCTCTGGTAAGGCTGCTCATTTGGTGGATAGCATCAATTTAATTAGGCACTTCTAGAAGATCCTCACTGCCTGTGGTAATTTGAGTATTTGATGTATTGTTGTTGGAACGATTATCGAGATTATTGTCATATATCCAGTACAGCACCGCATGAATAGAGAATACTTGGACAGTTCATACATGGATTCGCCCAGATTCCGAAAAGCTTTCCAAGGTACCTGTGATGCGACTCATGGTAGCTTAGCTTTAAAGGCGTATCAACAAAATTTATACCTTAAATACTATTACTAAAGTAGCCAAGCTACTATAGCATAGTGGTTCTAGGATCGTTCACTGGGAAGGGTTTTCGCAAACACAAGTGATATTCAAATTAGGAAAATAGGTGATTTTCTTATGGATGTTAGCTTTAAAAGAAGATGAAAATGTTTTAGAGAGAGATTTAAACTAATCTAAGCTAACATTAAAGACTAAAATAAAAGGGTGTAAAAACAAGTTTCTCAAAGATAGGATAGCTATGCTTTGGCTCTTATGCAAATTGGAAATCTCAGGATAGGCTCCTCGCGTTGGGGTTGCAACTATGGTGATGCTTGTTTTCCGAACCGGTATGGATTTAGCAAATCAAGTTTTAATCCTTTAAAATGGCAAAACAGATGGTAGTGGATTTCATCAATGGTTATTCACCTTAGACTTCCTTTGAATGGCTCGTGAGAGATAACTAATGGTCTAAAGCCAAAAGCTTACCAAATATTGGCAACTCAAAGTCATTCCAGGTGATAAACTTACCTTTCAATGGCCATTGAAATTGGTTCTAACGGATTAATGCAAAACTTGGAATTGAAAACCTCACCTTCCAATAGCTCGTAGGAGATAACTAATGGATAGAAATCCAAAAGCTTATCAAGTATTGGCCGTTGGAAGTTGTCCAAAGGAAATAAAAACCAAAATTTCCATTAATGAACCATTAATGAAAAATGACTACCTTACCTTTCGGGTGCGAGAAATTTCCATGGGATTGCATCCAAGCCATCACATAACATCCATACTTTGAGAAACTTAAAGGTTTTAGCCAACCATCCTCTGAGGAAAGGTCCTCAGAGGCTGTTTGGCTACTAAGAAAATGAGAAAGAAAAGAGAAAAGAAGGAAAACAGAGCTTTATATAATTCTAATTTAATCTACAAAGGATCGATCACCCCATCCGTCCATTTTCCCCTCTCCCTTTTTGGAGGTGTTGTGCACCTCTATATATAGCAAAATTACAAGATAAAGCCTTATGATGGCTGAATACAAGGTTACAAAAGGAATTTACATGAGAAAATATCAAGCTAAAAATATCTCAAAAGTCGGTGGTGCGTGCATGGAGAAACAGAGGAGATTTGGCATTTTCGCAATGTGAATTTCTCCTTGCGAAATTTCGCAAGGAGAAATTCACCTTGCGAAATTTTCACAAGATTTGATGCAGTTGTCTTCCGAAGGCCATATCTTCCTCATTTCAGCTCCAAATTGTACACGGTTTGAAGCGTTGGATTCTTGACTTCCTGAGCTTTGAAATGGTATATAGCATGTAGAAAATGGACTTCGGGAAGTGCTCCAAAAGTTCGAGAGAAGACTGCAGCTGCTGTCCTCTGTTTTCCTCTTCACTTTGCTTGTTTTTCCTCTTTGCATTCTCTTTGCTTGTGCTCGTGTTTCCACTTGAAATTCAAGCCTGTAAACTTCCAAAATCCTTGCTTTAACTTGTCCAATTAGCTCCTCCATCATTTGGCATGCTTGAATTGATTCATAAGCTGATAAAAACATGTAAACTTGCCACAAAATGGTTAAAACCAATTACTAAGGACCTTAATGAATTAATTGGGTTAAATGAATATGATTACTACACAAAGGTGCTTAAAACCATTATAATTAGGTCTACAAAATAGCACTTTTTGGTAGTAATCAACCTGGTTCCCTGTAGTTGCTTTTGTTCCAGAACTTGAGGGAATTCCTGCCAGTATCCAAATATTTGCTCATGAGGACAAAAGCCATAGAAAATTACTTCATCACTAGTCCAATGCATACGTATGGCTCAAAATGGGACAGGTCAGACTGGACCCTTGATGGAGGATGACTTCTACACGAATGGTGATAACTCTGTCCAGCTTTTTGTTGCTGCACATGTTGTTAATAATGGTCAAGCCATTATTATGGCTCTTTTGGAGGAGCATTTCGTATCTCAATTATGCAGTATTGCTCCAGCAAACGCTCATGCTGAAAGGCAAACCCGGAGCTCAGAACTTCAGCATAATCAACAATTAGATGTTCCCCTGTCCAATGATAGTTTACTGACAGAAGGTAATGATGCTAGTTCATTTGATGAGTCACAATGAATCAGAATAGAACAATAATGAAGAGCAAAAACCCAACTCCTCTGTGCAGTTTCTTGACCCGCTGTTGAGAAGGAGAATATCAGTATGAAGTATCAAATCCCAAGTCCTTGACCCTCAAAAATCAGTTTTAGGACCTTGGTCATGCTATTGGCTTTCGAAGACTGAATATGAAAAATAGATGTCCTAGTATTCTCCGCATTGTAATATGATTAGATTCTCATAACCCTGTTCTAGTGAGTTGCACATATGGAAAGGGATTGGTTTAATCAGTCTTGACTTCACTTACAGCTACCTGAAAACTGCTTTACAATCAATCTGGCCCCTGTTCCACTCATGGAGCCTGAGGATAGGAATTTGGAGCAAAGTGGAAATTGAACTTCAAGGCATGAGGGACATTTACTATGTAGGTGACCCTATGGCACTTGAGCTCACTCAGAGAAACGCATCATACACTGTGACTTTAGTCGGCAAGCACTTTGCAAATGACAATCCTTCACCAACATCTCCCATATTTTAAGAGGTTGATTCCTTTGTAATCAGATTGGTGGGGTGGGGATCTCGAAAGATTGGATGCATTCCCAGGAATAAAATTCCTCCAATATTGCTTCCCTTAATGGCTATTCGAAGTCACTGGCAGTACAAAGGATTCCCATAACTTTGTTATGGAAAATCTGCTAATAAGAGACATAGGATGGTTCAATCAATTTTGACCTCCTTTATAGCTACCAGAAAATTGCATGACAATTAATAAGAATCCCACTTCACCTAAGGAAACTGATGATGGGCCCTGCGTATCGAAATCCAAGAAAGTCATTCAGATTCTTCAATTACCCTACTACCATGATTTTCAAATCTGCACATCTTTGCACCATGCAAGGCGGTTATTTCAGTCTCAGTTTCAAGAGTAAATGGATGTAGTATTTCCAGTACCTCCAATAGTGATTCAAGCTCTTCATCATGCGATTCAGGCTCAGGCACTTCTTCAAACGGTAAATCAGAATGTGATTCCTCAATTTCGGTAATGGCCCTGCTGAAGATAGCTAATGTGGTCTTATAATGAGAACTCCCTGCTCCGTATAAGAGGAAGGTCTTGATTCAAGGTAGAAAGATGCATGTTTCAATCAGTGACTAAGAGATACTTGGTTTTCGAAACGGCTAGGTCCAGACTTTGCAGCTGTCGATAGAGGTGTTCTGGCCAGAATTGCATATTCTAAATTGTTTGATTGGGTTGTGAGCAAGACAATTTGTTCTCCTTATGGCAGATAGATTGCATTCGAAGATGGATGATTTTTTATAGACTGTGAATCCTGCCATTGACCTCCATAACAAGATGATTAAAAATGTGTACCTGATATTAAAGCAGAAATGAACTGGTCAGTCCCAGAGATTGAAGGTAACTTAGCTGAGCAAATTGAAGATGCTGCAAACTGCACTCTAGGGGGGGAGGCTGCAAGACAAGCTCAGGTAAGAGCTGATGAAATTGCAAAGCTGATGAAAGAAAATGAGCAGCTAAAAATTGTAAATGAGGATTTGAAGAGAAAATCCAATGTAGCAGAAACTGAGTCTCCACGAGAAAAGCAAGCTGCTTCCAAGGATCCATGGAGTTGGGGATTTTGAGGATGCTCTTTCACATTCTGCTGTTAATATCTGGAATCAAATTGAAAAATAGAATGGCTTTCAGTGTTAGGCATCAGGAGAATGAACTTCTTAAATGCAACAATGACAGCAATGAAGCTTGCTGTTGGGAGTTCTACAGAGGGAAGTCAAGATAAAATCATTAAAAAAAAGCTTATAGCTTCTTTTCATCATGCCCTTCTTTTACATTGATGGAATCCATGCCAATCACCAGTACAGTCCAGTTGGAAGGGTTGCAGCATACTCGAAATTTAGAGCGTGTTTCTTGTAGAGATAAATGAGTCATTCCACTACCTGTAGCAGCAATTATAGCAGTACGTCATCAAACTCCACCAGCTGCTGAGGAAAGTTGTGCTGACAAGAATGACATTGCTGGACTGGTGACATTCTCTATTTATGTGGGGCAATTTGTTCGATTATTTGAACAAAGAAAACTGACCGTTGAGGTTGATATGATTCTTGAAGAATATATTGGCATTGATTTACACTAAAAACTCCTAGCGGTGGAGGAAATTAATTCAAATGTGATTCAAGCAGTAGACTCAAATGATGATGAAACCAGAAAAGCTCCATAGAAGTCCCATAAAGCAGGACGCAGTGTTCTTTACGCCATTTGGAATAGAGAAAGGGTGTCAGGGTTCTTTAAGGGATTGCAAGCTTAGGCCCTGAAAAACCATACTAAGTTCAATATTGTTTTTTGATGACCAAGGAGAAAATCGCAGCAGGCACTTGAGTATTAATACTTGCAGTCAGAAAGTATCAATTGCTCACAGAGAGTAGACTGAAGAAGACTCAGAAGCCATAACATCAATGATGGAGCCTGGTGTCTTCTTGGCGGCCACTTTCAAAAATCCAGAAATGCAGAATCCATCAGAAAGTCTCTAGCCTACTACCCATTTACCTTCACACACGCAAAGAAGTTGCTGAATCTTATTGACTGAAGGTCAATTTCTGACCATAGGCAATTTGATATGCTTGAAGAATGAAAAGTTATTCAAGAAATCGAACATCAGAATATCAATCAGGACGCAAGTACTCAGTTGAAGAAAACTGTCTGTAAGCAAGTTGACAATAGAAATAGAAGTCAGATGTCAATATGGGAGAAATTGCATACATGTTTCCAGATCAGATGATAAGCTGAAATTGCTTTTCTGCCAACATTTCCTCTTTTCTGCCATGGCGAAGCACCTTTAGGATGATGACAATGGCTCTACTTTCTCCAATGTGGTGAATCCAAATGACTTCTTGTCATTCTCTGAACCTGAATTAAAAGAAATATTGGAAGACATCAGCTGGAGTGCACCAATCTGGTTTGGGTTGTGATGCCGGTAGCATGAAAACAGGAACTTTAGGAAGAGATGGCAATGAAATTTCTTTCTCCACAGTTGCATGAGCGAATTGAGCTTGCAGACAGCGACCACTGATGTAAGAACGCAGAATTCCATTTTAGCAATCTACAGAAACATCTTCAGGCAACGCAAGTAATTCAGTCTCAAAAGTAGCCTAGACACTAATCCAGCTTGGCCACCTCACCACGCATCATACTCCTTCTATTGTTTCTTTTTTCTTCTTTTTGTGATTTTATACATCTTAAATCTGGATTTCAAAACCACTCTACGTCAAAATAACTCCAGTTTCCTTTAAACTTCTTTAGAAGCTTCTAGGTACACAATCCAGATTTTAACATGTAATTTGCTGCCACTTTACTTCGGGTATGCACTTTCACTGTTTTCTTTGATTTTTAACTATTTTCGTGTTTTTCTTGATTTTCCTAAGCATGAACAAACTTCATGATTCCAAACAATGGAATTCATTGAATCAATTCGTGCAAAAGTAATGCGGACTTTGGTGGGGGTCCTACATTCTTGATATCTTCACTAATATTGATTTTAAATACGGTTGTTTGGTATTTAATTGATTTTAATTCCTCTTGGAGATATGCTTGAATTTGTTTTATATTTGTTATTGGGCTAACCTTGCTTCCCATAAAGGCGCTTTAGCTTGCTATCCAGGTACGCTCCTTCTCATCTTTTTTTTGAGAATTCAATGGACATGTATGCTATTGGTGACTACGTCCATGCACGATGTGATTCTTGGGTGTTTAAATATATATTAGATTTGCCCGGATAAGACATATGTTGTGTGCTACATTTCTACACTAACTTTTATGTTTTATGATAGCGCTTGAAGAGCGGTCCAGGTACGCACCCTAACTCTCCTTATTTGCAATTTGATTGTGTTTGGCATGCCACTCTCTAAAATCACCTAGCCTATTTAGGTATCTATAATTAACTGATTAATTGCCACACTTCCCTTAATTTTGTCAGTAGAGACCTTTATAGGGCTTAGAGGGGTGCTACCTCCTAGAGGTACCTTCCCAATAAGTAACCTGATCCCCGGACCAGACTCGGGTTTTTCAAAGACATGCCTTTTTTCCAAAAATTATGGAGTCACATTTTAAGGTTTTTCTTTCTTGTTTTATTTTCCCTTTAAAATAAAAATAAAATAAGTGGCGACTCCAACTTTTCTAAAACTAATTTTTCACAACTAAAAAGCGAGTCTCGCCGATCGAGTGGGGGCGCACGTGAAAAATGCGGGTCCACACACTCATCCTTTGTCTCGTATTCTTTTAGTATTTGCCCCACGATGAGCTGAGAGTCGCTGTGGATTTTGAGTTTTGAGGCGTTCAAAGTGATTGCAAGGTTCAATCCGGATAGGATGGCCTCATATTCAGCCTCATTGTTTGAGGCGGGAAAATTCAGACGGATGGATTGCTCCAATCATTCTCCGGTTGGCGTTTTGAGAAGGAGTCCAACCCCTGATCCGGACGAGCGGGAGGCTCCATCAACATACAGAAACCACCAATTATCTGGAGTTGATTCTTTATCCGGGGTGCTTGCTTCGGACAATTCTGTTATAAAATCTGCCATGACTTGCCCTTTCAGAGATAATCTGGGTTGATATCCTATTCCATATTCGCTCAATTCTATCGCCCATCGCAGCATCCTGCCTGTTATGTCGGGTTTATGAAGGATATTCCTGAGAGGTTGATTGGTGAGAACGGTTATGAGGTGAGCTTGGAAATAGGGACGTAGCTTCTGAGTGGCTGTGCGCAGCGCTAGAGCAGTTTGCTCCATCCTTGAATATCTTGTTTCTGCATCGACAAGCGCTTTGCTGATGAAATATACTGGCTTTTGCTCTCGAGGTGACAAGGAACGGAGCAAGACTGCGCTCACAGCCCAATCAGTAACTGCTAAATACAAGTATAGTCTTTCCCCAGGTTGCGGACTTCTCAGAATGGGGGGTTGAGAAAGATACCGCTTGATTTCTTCAAATGCATTTTGGCAGTTTTGCGTCCATCCAGATTTGTTAATATCTGAGTGCCAGGAAGAAGGGCTTCATCTTGTCTGTGAATCGAGCTATGAAGCGTCCGAGAGCGACGAGTTTGCTAGTGAGGCGTTGTAGCTGCTTCTTGTTCGTTGGTGCAAGCATGTTGGCGACTGCTTTCACTTGATCTAGATTGATTTCGATTCCTCTTTGGGTAACCATGAACCCTAGAAACTTTCCTGAGCTTACTCCAAACGCGCATTTGGCTGGGTTGAGCTTCATGCCATATTTTCTCAATAAATGAAAAACTTCTTGTAAGTACTGGGTGTGTTCGTCTCGGGTTTTGCTTTTGACTACCACATCGTCAATGTACACCTCAATAATATCGCCAATCAGCGGCTTGAAGATCTTGGTCATCAATCTCTGATATGTAGCACCAGCATTCTTGAGTCCGAAGGGCATGACTCTATAACAGTAGAGCTCATGAGGAGTTATGAAGGAAGTTTTTTCTTCATCATCTGGATCCATGGGGATTTGATGGTATCCGGAGAAAGCGTCCAGAAAAGATAGTCTTTCATGCCCAGAGGTTGCATCTACTATCTGATCTATTCGCGGTATTGGAAAACTGTCTTTGGGGCACGCGTCATTGAGATTGGTGTAGTCTACGCACACCCGCCATTTTCCTCCCTTCTTTGGGACCACTACTACGTTTGCTAACCATTCTGGATACTCTACCTCCTTGATAAATCCGGCTTTCAATAATTTTTCCATTTCTTCCTGAATGACTTTCTGCATGTCCGGATGGAATCGTCGGATTTTTTGTCGAACAGGCTTGGAGGTGGCTAACACGTTGAGCCGGTGAGAGGCGACGCTCGGGAGTATTCCAGGCATGTCCGAGTGGGCCCAAGCAAAAATATCTCGATTTTGTTGGAGCACTTTTTGAAGTTCAAATTTCTCAGTTGGTGACAGGAGGGCACTAACGTTCGTGAAGTGTTCTCCTTCCTTTGATATTCGGACGGCTTCCAACGGATCTGCTGCCGGGGGATCTTTGTCTCCCGGGTGCTGTAACTGCTATTGGTCAGAAGCAGTTGCTCATTTGGAGGAGTGCTCGCAGTTGGTACTGCGTCCGGCTTCGCGAGCGATATGATAACATTGTCGAGCAGCGAGCTGGCTTCTGTAAAGATTAACTTGCCCATCTCGGGTAATGAAGTTGACCCTTTGATGATATGTAGATGGAATGGCTTTCATTCCGTGTAACCACGTACATCCCAAGTTGGCATTGAAAGGAGATAAATCCTCAACCACAGAAAACAGAACGTTTAGGATGACTAGCCCAGCATAAACTGGCAGTATTACATCTCTGAGTGAGGTCATGGAGGAACCATTAAATCCGGACAAGGTTCTTCCGGGATTTTCTAAGCTGGAGGGTTCGAAACCCATTCGTTTGATGACTGCCACCTGCAACAAGTCTGCAGAGCTGCCTGGGTCGATCAGAACTCTTTTCACGTCGTAGTCTCCCACCCCTACTGTTAGGACGAGAGCATCTCGGTGCGGTTGCAGCACTTGGGTTGGATCTATAGCGGGGAAGACAATGGTTCCATCTATGGGAGGGGTGCTCCCAGCGGCTAATCCTAGTCGGATGGAGCTCACGTGTTCCCCAACCGTGGCTGCTCGCAGCAGTCTCTGTCTTTTCCTTTTGGAATTGTACTCGTCATCCAAGGGTCCTCCGTATATGTAGTTGATCATTGTCCTAACAGGAGCTGCTGGGGCGCGTGAGCCTCGGTTACGGGGAGATTCTTCACCTTGAGGAGCTGGTCGAATATATTGTTTCAAATGACCTGCCTTCAGGAGATCCTCCACCATGTAACGGAGGCTTATGCATGCTTCAGTCGTGTGCCCGTGATCTTTGTGGTATTCACATCTTTTGTTGCGGTCCCTTTCTGAGGGGTTAGACCGTATTGGCACTGGCCATCTGAATCCGAGCAGATTGCGGATTATAGGAAGCAGTTTTTCGTATGACTTGGTGAGAGGTGTTTGAACGAGTGGTGAGCGCCGCTCGTCTTGCCTCCGGTTGGATGTCCCAGGATGGCTGGGTGTTTTGAAGCTTCTGGTGGCTTTGTTTTTAGTGGGTTGGCCAGTTACCAGGACCGGCTGTGCAGCAGCACGGATGTCGTCCTCTAACATGGAGTATTTATTCGCTCATCGGAATAACTCGTCCATGGTTGTGGGAGGTTTTTTAGCGAGGGACTCGAAGAAGGGGGTCCTTGGGCATATACTCCGTTTAAAAATTTGGAGGATTGCGTCCATGCTGCACGATTCGACTTGTAGAACAGCTTGTCCGAAGCGCTTAACGAACTCTCTCAAAGTTTCATTTTCTTGCATTTTGAGGTTTTGCAGGGTGCTGATATTCTGCTTATGTCTGGCTGAGCATAAGTATTGCCCCACGAAGACCTCGGACAAATCCTGAAAATTGTCAATCGAGTTTACAGGCAGTCGGTGGAACCATGAAAGAGCCTGGCCTTTCAGACTGGCTGGGAAAACCTTGCACAACAGCATATCATTCCCCATGTCAAGGGTCATGAGTTGCCGGTAATGCATTATATGATCAAAAGGATCGCTGGATCCGTCATATGTAGAGAATTTCGGGACGATGAACCCTCGCGGGGGTTCATATTTAACGATACGAGAGCTGAAAGGTGTGGAGAGCATGTCATCTAGACGCCTGCTGATAGAGCCTAAAGGGGCTATACGCGAGGGAGGTTTGCCACTCTGCACCGCTGGTGGGTGAGCAGCACGTCTTCGTAGAATAGGTGAGCTCGAGGGCTCGGAGTATGCATCCAGTGGTATGGTGAGCGAGGCCTGCTTTTGTAGGTGTTTGAGGTCCCAGACGCGCATACATGGCGTCAGATAATTGGGGCCTCTTCTTACGTCGTGATTTGGACGAGACTCGAGTAGAGCCTGAACTTTCGTCTCGTCGGATATGGTGAGCATGTGCTGGGGTCTGGCTAGGCCCTGCTTCCTGTGGCCCAAGGGTTGGGCTCACTTCTCAGGGGAGTGGAACTCCCTGGCTATGACAGGGATCCTGCCCCCGCTAATAGTGCTGAGGTTGGGGAGAGCTTCTGATCCTCAAGACACTATTTTCTTCCCTGAGTTTCCTTGTTTCCTGGAGCAGAATTTGCATCTGCCGTTCATTCTCTCGCTGTCGTCTTTCCATGGCGTCCCGCCACTCGGAGTGATTTTCGACACCTTTGGCTGAAGCACGACTCCTTGAGGGTGAAACCATCTTTACAGTTGGGAGGTATAGGATTTACTGAGTAGAGAAGACGTTTCCCATAGACGGCGCCAGTGTTGGTGGTGAAATTTCCCTGCTACAGTGATTGTCAATCAACAACGAAATCTAGGTCAACGCACAGTATCAGCCCTTCTTCCTTCCTGCAAAAAGGCGTCCGGATGGGATGTCCGGATGCACCCTCCGATGGTTTTGTTAGCCATGACTCAAGAGATCAAGCTCTCAGGTTGGTTTCAGGGAGAAAAACCTTACCCTCCTCTTGGTGTGAAGCCTCTTTTATATAGTGTCAGAAAGCATGACACCGCTTGGCTAGTAGGTCCCATTGTCATGATTGTGGCCCATAGGCAAAGCAATCATGATATTTCTGGTGTCAGAAGGCGGTTGTCAGGAAGGTATTTAGGCGGTGGACGTCGCCGCACTTTATGACTTTTTAGATATCGGGAGTATGTCAGGAAAACAAAGAAGATTTGGGAATGTCTTGTCGAATGTATCTTGCATTAATGATGAGTGACAGTTTAGTGGGCTTGGTCGTCAGTGTTGTCAGAGTTATCTTCTTGATATGTGGGCGGAAGCGGATCCGGTGATTCTGCGAATATCCAACGAGCTATACTGTCCGGGTATGCTGTCACAAGAGTAACCGGACATGTCTTATCCGGGGAAGTTGAATCGTCTTCCTTTTCCCATCCGATGGAAGGTGCCGGATGAGATATATTTGGAGAAGGTGGATCGTCGCCCAGATCCGGATATGAAATATCCGGATAGGGTGGAATGTCATCCGGGTATAATGGTGGCTGTGAGACATCCTTGGTGGAATGAACGATGATTCCCCCGTCCGGGTGGAATCAGCAGTGCTACGTGTCGCAGGGGGATCGTCCGCGTGGCCAAAAGGGAGAGAGACACGTGGCACTTTTTAGTGGGGATCCCACATGAACCATTTTAAACAAAGCATGGATTAAAGACTATTCCGGAACCCGACACCAACCATATCTTCGTAAATCCTGTGCCATCATCATATTTATGGGCATAGCGGCTAAGCTGGCCGGACAACACGGTTAATAAATAAATAAATAAATAAATAATAAATCATGTTTTTATGGGCATAGTCATATTTAAAGGGATTTTGCAGTGATTGTGGAACCACCCCCACCAAATCCACATTACCACCCAAACCTACCATGACCTTGTGAGAACCCATCCCTGACTACTAAGCCTTCTGCTCTGCTCTTCCTCTCCAAAGACGCTCTCATGGCGAATACCAATCTTACCGATCAAGAGAGACGCATTCGCATTGATGAATTGTACAAAGCTTTGACGGAAAAAAATGAGTATGTGGGCCAAGTCTTGGGTAGTGTTCCTCCTGAACACCCATTGAAGAAAATTAGTTATATTTACGACAACACATTCCTGCATATGGCCATTCGCTTCAAAGAAAAGGATCTGGTATACGAGTTACTAAAGTTGGCTAAAGAAGACAACCGTACTGTACTTTCCAATGAAAGAAACAACGAAGGCAACACTGTACTCCACGAAGTGGCCACCAGTGATACCATGAAATATGTGGCGAAAAAGATGTTGGAGATAGATCAACAGTTGCTGTTTGAACGTAACAACTTAGGAGAGACGCCCATTTTTTGTGCAGCTCGCTATGGTCAAATTGAAATGTTTTGGTTTCTAGCTGAGCAACTGAAACAAAGGGCCAATCCAGAAGTTGCTGAAAGCTGTTTGAAGAGGACTGATAGAACAACAGTTCTTCACATTTCCATCTTCAACGAGTGTTTTGGTGAGTTGTTCTGTCTTAATTCAACTGCAAGTCAGAATCCATTTCTATTTCTAATATTTTTTCAAGGTGCTCACCAATTAGTGTCATAAGCTTTAGTTTCTTAAGCACTTTTACAACTTGTTGGAAGAGTGTGAGAGTATAGTTTCCACTTCCTTAGCCTCTTGAGCTTGTGGAGAGGGAAGTAGGATTTCACGCGCCAAATCCCACTCCATTTGAATTACAGGTGGCTTGATCCATGAAACCTTAATGTGCGTTGTCCGTTTGCATCATCCGTAGCAGAAGCCACATGGCCTATTTGCACCAACCTGTTATGTATATAATAATGGGTTCCTTCCTTGAATTACTTATTTATCCTAAGGCTAGTTTTCCTATAGGTATCAGTATCGAGGCATTGAATTCATAGTTTTCCTCTAATCATTCCTTCTTCACTCAAGACACTTTATGGGAGTTTGTTGGACGAGTGTGTAAGCATGTGCATATGAGTGCAAAAGTTAAAAGGTGTCAATCCCACTTTGGAAAGGGAATGAAACCTTTTTGCTTTCATGTAGTTTCCACTTCCTTATCCCTTTTGGCTGAGGCTTGCATGCTTAGGGGCCCAAGCTTTAGGTGTCTCAATTCCAGAAACGTTAATGCGTGTCATTCATATGCATAGCATGCAAGGGGACCCCATAACCCATATACACACACACACCCTTACAAAGGCTTTTTACAAAGTAAAAAAAAAAAAATATATATATATATATATATATATATATATATATATATATATATATATATATATATATATATATATATATTTTCCTCGATCAATTAGAGAGTCTTGGGCTGTGTCTTCACGGTTATAGGAGAAAACAAGTTAGCAACCTTAAATGAGTAAGCTCGTACGAATGTTCAATTTTTATAGGAAAGTCCCTTTAGGACTCTACTTATAAAATTCCTTGCTTCCCTTAGAGTCTCTCATTCATTTTTTTTTTTCTTGAGATGTTATGCTTTGCTCCTTATTCCATCCATAAATTACCCTGCTCCTTTCCACTGCCACCATCCACCTTTGTTGCCATTATCGCTATCCTTCTCTGTTGTTGCTACCACCATCCTATTTCCCTACTATTATTGCGTCATCTTCAGTTTCAATTACACTACTCCCTGCATTCTGCAATCTCCTTCAATGCAATAGGAGTTTTTCTATTCCAACACCAGCGGTCTGATACTGATCGATGCAATTATTTATGGAGTTCTATAGTCATAACATTACCTTGCCTGTTGCAACAGTTAGCATCCGAGTCTACTATATCCATTAGTATCTGAGTTTGTTGCAGCCATACACTTATTACATCCAAGTCTACTACAATAGCATTACTCCTTAATCTAATGCAACATTCCCTTCTTATGAAGGAACTTCAAATCTCAAATGCTCAAGTTGTATTGTACCTCTCTGATGGAGCGCACCTAAGGCAAGGTTCTTGCTTGTTGGATCATAGAGGTAGGATGTTGGTTCCCTTTTATACCAAGGTTGATCTTCGAGGATGGTGGGTCTACTTTTAAGGACAATGCTTTGTTACGCTTCAACCAAATAATTCAATAAATGACTTATTCCAATTTTGTTTTGTTTCTTGTTTGTTTTGTCTAGGGTTTAGTTGGCTTTGTTTAAGATCCATTTCTTAGACTACTTGAACCAACAATCTTAAAGTAAATCATTTAATAAAGACTTCCTTAGTTCACACCTATCCTGACACCTCTACAACTCAATAGGACATTCTTTAGGAGACGATAGGAAATGGTCTTTTCTGCAATTGATGCTATGAACTTGGGATATGTTTTGAATGACTCAAAACCTGAGGACAACCCTAAGAATTTGCTTTGTTGGGAAATTGGAAACAAACAAGTTAGGTATGCCATCCATAACATACTCTTGAACGAATTGGTTGATGTTTATTGCCAATATAAGGCAACTAAGGAAATTTGGAATGTCATAAACAAAAAATATATTCTAAAAGACGTAGGAACCCAAAAATATGTCATAAAGAATTTTAGAAAATTCCAAATGACCAGGGATAAAGATGTATCATCTCAAATCCATGACTATCACTTGTTAATAAATGACTTAGCCAATGAAAACATAAATTTGCCTAAACCTTTTGTGGTTGAGTATTTAATTGAAACACTTCTAGATTCCTAGAAAGATTACAAAAATAACATGAAACACAAAAGAAAACAAATTTCCTTAGAAGATGTAATAACCTTGTATTCAAATTGAGGAATAGAACCAAAATAAGGATAAGTGTCACGGACTTAGTTGTTTCCTAAGCTCGTGCGACACTTAGACAAGTCAAGACACTTGATCTTGCTAAGTCAGCCTTACTCCCAA
The DNA here is from genome assembly GCF_004353265.1 of Vitis riparia. Taxonomy (NCBI): domain Eukaryota; kingdom Viridiplantae; phylum Streptophyta; class Magnoliopsida; order Vitales; family Vitaceae; genus Vitis; species Vitis riparia. Next base: position 22,152,118 of record NC_048440.1, read on the forward strand.
TGCTTAGCTTGCTAGGCTAAGATGCTCACGACTCGGAAGCTTGAGAAGGCGTAGTAGGCAGCTCTTAAGGAATGGAAGCTTTTATTACTCAATGAAGCCTTTACAAGTGCTTTAGGAACTCACTTGCTTGGTGCCTTGGCCAAATGAGGCCCTCACCTATTTATAGGCACCAATGGAACTCTTTGGAACCTTGGAGGGTTCCTTACAATTCAAGAATATTTTAGAACACCATACACCATTTTATGTACAAACCTATGTACAAGAATATACAAGAGACCTCTGGAATTCTCTAGAAAGCTTTGGACTCCTCTCATGCCTTCCACCATAGTGTAGAGTTGTGTGGACTTCTCTAGTTATCTCTAGAACTTTCCACACTCTTCCCATTAATGGCTAAGTGTAGGAGTCTCCAAAAGCTTCCTGGGCTCTATATAAACCCATGGGGAGGCTCATTTGAAGCATCCTGTGATATAAGGCTAAGAAAACCAAACAATAGTCTTCTAAGGCTAATAAAATAGAAGAAAAACCTAGGCTAACAAACAATAGGTCTAGAAAACAAAACTTTAAGACCAAGCCAAATACAATAATTAAGGTTTAGAACCAAACTATAAAAAAAAAAAAAAAAAAAAAAAAACAACTTTTTTGTTTGTGGCAAGCTTGGAGATCATGCAGATCAGTGTCACCATAGGAAGAGATCTAAAAAGTCCAAACTAAGGAGCAACCTTGGCAGAGACAAAGGTGATCAAGGTAAGTATGGTCACCAATGTAAAGGACTGGGAGTCTACTAGGCACATCTATGGCAACAAAAGTACTTCCACTTTCTATACCACTATAAAGAAATGAGTTGAACAAGTGTTCATGGGTGATTTTAGAACATCCTTGGTGATTTTCCTCAAGCCAACCTTGGGCAAAGCACTCACCTTAAGTGATTTTTTTCACTTACTGGATATTCGTTGGAACTTAGTGTCAATATCTCTACTTGGAAGGTAGAAGCAAGGATCTTGTTTGACTCCAATAAAATCATTTTACTAAGAACGATGTATTCATTAGGAAAGACTATTGTAATAAGGGTCTTTTTTTGTTGAATGTTTATGAAATTAATAATAATAATGCCATTTCTTCTGCTTACTTAGTTGATTCTTGTGATATTTGGAATAGTAGATTAAAACATGTGAACTTTTATTATATAAAGAAAATGGTTGATCTAAGTTAATTTCTAAACTATGCTTAGAAAATCATGAAAAATGTGAATCTTGCATAGAATCTAAAACCACAAAAAAAACAAAAAACAAAAAAACAAACAAACAAAACAAAGCTTCTTGAAAATCTATGGGAAAAAAAAATTAGAATTACTAAGTTTAATTCAAAGTGACTTAGGAAACCTTAAAAATACAATGACAAGAGGTGGTAAAAGATTCTCCATAACTTTTATAGTTGATTACTCAATACCCTTTTGAGAAACACAGATGAAGCAAGAGTTGTTTTTATCAAATAAAATATAAAGTAGAAAATCAACTAAGTAAGAAAAGAAAAAGACTTAGAATTGATAGGGGAGAAGATAGCATGAGTCCAATCCCTTTAACTCTTTCTATGAAGATCATGGGATTATTCAAGAGACTACTCCTCTTATTTCCCTAAATCTAATGGAGTAGTACAAAGAAAAAATAGGACCTTAAAAGATATGATGAACGTAATGCTAGTAAGTTCAAGAGCACCCTTGAATTTGTGAGGGGAAGAACGCCCTTGAACTAGTGAGGGGAAACTATCCTCTTTGTTTGCCATATTCAAAATATGATAGCTTACAAGAAAACTAGTAAAACACCCTATGAGTTATGAAATGGTTATGCAACTAACATAACATACCTAAAAGTGTGGAGTTGTTTGGCAAGTACTTTTTCTTAAATCCAAGAAATGAAAACTAGGTCTTAAAATTTTTTATGTACATAAGGTATGTTGGGAATAGTTCAACATATAGGTTTTTGATTATTAAATCAAAAAACAACCTTGTAGAAGTGAACACCATAATGGAAAAAGAAAATTATTGACTTCTTTGAAAATATTTTTCTCAAGAAATTGAGTGGTAAAGAACAAATTCAAAGAACAATTAAAGACAAATCTAATGAATCTTTTGAAATTGCATTAACAAAAAAGTAAAAGAGATAGGAAAGAAACAAATCTTAGAGATTATTTCTATACCTTCTTAAATTGATGAGAACCCTAGATCTTACAAAGAAGCTACAACTTCTTCAAATGCACCATTCTGAAGGAGACTATTAACAATGACATCGAATCGATCATGTATAACCATACATAGGAGATAGTGGATTTAGCTCTTGGTGCAAAGACTATAAGTTGTAAATGGATCTTTAAAAGGAAGTTAAAGCCAAAAAGGGTTCATAGAGAAGTATAAAACACATTTAGTTGCCAAAGGGCTTAAACAAAGGAAGAGTGTAGATTACTTTGACATTTTTGCCCCTATAGCCAGAATATCTTCAATTAGAGTATTGATCACTCTAGCTTACATTCATTTTCTGGTGATACACCAAATGGATGTCAAGACCGTGTCTTTTAATATGAAACTAAGTTGAGAGTTGTGTGGTTCTAGGAAAAGAGAAAAAGGTATGTAGGCTAGTTAAATCACTATATGATTTAAAATAAGTACCTAAACAATAACATAACAAATTTGATAATGTGTTAGTAACTAGTGGATTTTCCATTAATAACGTTGATAAATGTATTTACAACAAATTTAAGGATAGCACATGTGTTATTATCTACTTGTATGTTGATGACATGCTAATTTGTGGAACTAGCCTAAAGGTACTTTGAGAGACCAAGATATTCTTAGAATCTAAGTTTGACATAAGAAAAAAAAAAAACAACCTAGGAGAAACAAAGGTGATTTTAGGAATTGAGATAACTAGAATATCGAATGAGCTTAAACTTTCTCAAGAACACTATGTAAAGAAGATTTTTAGGAAGTTTGAACACCTTGATTGTAAACTAGTGTCAAATCCTTATGATCTCAACTCACAACTAAAGAAAAATAGAGAATATAGTATTATTAATCATAAATCTTTGTTGTAAATAAAATACTAAAGCCTAAATACATGATAACTCTAGCCTAGAAAAACCAAAGATAAAGTTATCACGGCTTTGTAATATTCCAGGTTGTCGTCCTCTGAGATTAGCTCTAATATGTTTATTTGTTCTTAGATTCAAAGGATTAATTATTTACTAAAGATAAAAAAAAAAATCTATTTCAAATAAATCATAATAAAATATGGATGAAAATTTCCTAAATAAACCTATTTAAATTATAGAATAATTATTGATTTTTAAGTCAATTAATCAAGACTAGGGATTTACAATCCAACTTCAATTATAAACCTTTAGGCGAAACAAGGGTATATAATTTAATAGTCTTAGGGTAATCAAAATGCATGGTCTAACGAGATCAACCCGAGTTCCACACCTCAGAGTTGATCCGTATCCTAACTTTTAATATTTTATTTCATTGAATTACCTAATAGATGAATGGACATGAAATCTAGGTTTAGGTCTAAGGTTTTTAGGTTTTTACCACTTTGTGTAGATTTGTCTTAAGGTAGATAACAATGACAAAACCTTTGATAACTAGACATCAAGAATTACCAAGAATCTCTAGTATCAAAGAATATGTGATTATATTATCTCCTAAGTCAAACTAACTTTAATGGATATTTTGATCTCAATACTAGTGCCCTAACATTTTATTCATTCCATTATTAATCCGATTTCACCCATTGTTTCCTTTTGGATCTAACCCTAGGTTTTCATGTTTCACCCTAATATGACTTTTTAACCTCTTATGGGCATGTCCTCACATACATAGGCCATAAAAGAATAAGAAATAACCATTATTGATTTCAAAGAAATTAAAAACAATAATTTATTCAATAATAAAAGGAAAAAGAGAACAAACTAAGAAAAACCTTCAAGGTCTTCTTTTCTTTCCCAAGAATCGTCAAGTCATCTCTTTCCTAAAAAAATCAAGAACTCCCTAGAAAACTTTAATATCGAGTTTTTATAGTTTCCATAAAAAATCCTAACATGTGGCATGTTCCTATTGGCCATTTATTTTACAAATAATTACCTAAAATGATTAAAAAAAATGATTTCTAGTTTGTGTGGGGCCCACTTATGGCAGATGAAGTGCCTAAAATGCAATTCTCAAAGTAGAAAAAGTGAAATATCAATGTGGTAGTGTGTGAATTCGAAATTGGGGTCATTTCGAATTGGATTTTGAATTCATAAGTTGAATTTTGAAATCATTTTGAAATGGTCCTTCAACTCTGCATAGTTATTTTCAAATGGTCATAAGTTGCTCTTTTTAGCTTTGATTTGTACACCATTTAAAGCGTTGGATTTCTAACTTCTAGAGCTTCAAAACGATATATAGCTTACCTAAAATGGACTTTAGGAACTACTCCAAATTTCACTTCAAAGTCAGAATACATGTTGTCACCAGATTTTGTGTTCCAAATTTCCATTCAACTTGATGAATTTGCTTTATGCCTTCTTATCCATGTTCGCTTGCCTTTCCTCATAGTCCATGAGTCTTGACTCATCAATTTCCTCATTTAAACCCTTTATTGATCTTTCAAAATTTAAAATGATTCAACTTGCATTATTTTTTTCCCTTAAACGTGAGATAAATCTCCAAAATACAAGTTAAACTCATGACTAGGGCTTTAACATCGATTTAGATCAAGTCAGATGATTTGAGTATCTTATGGTGGATAAATCATATTAAATATGTATTATTAGAGCACATATTTTAGCTCCAACCAGTTACCCAAACTAAGCATGCTTATATCATTAGGAGCCTGATATACTTAACAAACTATACCACACCCAATATTGTTTATGCAATAGGAAAATTGAGTTGATACACCCAAAGTTCTAATTAGGACCATTGGATTACTATTTGTAGAGTACTTAAGTACTTGAGAGGCACCATTGATTATGGTTTGTGCTATAGTGGATTTTCAATTGTCCTTAAAGGATTTAATGATAACTTGATATCTTATTCAAATGAGATAAAATCTATTAGTGAGTATGTTGTTACCCTTAGAGGAGGTACAATTTTTTGGAAGTCTGCCTAGAAAGCTTGCATTGCTTGGTGTACTATTGTTAGGAACTCTAGATTACTTCATTCCTTAGTCTTAGATCATATAGGGAATGTGCATTCTACCCTAGGCCTCTTTAAATCTATCATAGTGGCAAACTATGACAATAAAGCCAAGAAAAGTAGATCCAAAGAGTAGTAATCATACCTTCGATCTGGATGTTCCCAGATTGTTTCCAAACAATAAAGATATCAAAAATCACAGTAGAATTCATCTAACTGATGCTCTTCCACCCAATCTCTCCTCACAAGGTTTTAGGCATGAGAAAAGTGTGAGCTATTTTCTTTAGAAGAAAACTAGGGTTTCTTTTTGGGGGTTCTCTTTGGAAGAAGAAAGTCAAAAGTTTGAAACCTTAACCCCTAAGGGTATTTATAAGTCTCCCTACGGGCTTAAGTGACTTAAGCTCAAATTAAGCTTGGGTAATCTAATCCAGCCTATTTGGGTCTTAATTAATTAATTAACCATATTGGGTTTTGACACGAAATATGAGATGAAAAATAATAAGTTCTGTATATTAGATTGACTATACACCTAGTTTATATAGGAGATTACAAGAGAAGAAATAGGAAACAAGAGACATAATAAGAAACTAACTTATTCCTAAATCATAAAACTATCTATTTACAAAAATAGGAAACTAAATCATAAAACTATTTATTTACAGAAATAGGAAACTAAATCATAAAACTATCTATTTATAAAAATAGGAAACTAACATAATAGGAAAATAATTATCATATTCTATTTACAGCTCAATTATAGCCTATTTAAAGGTTGACACTCTCCCTCAAGCTGAGGAATAGATGTCTTCCATTCCCAACTTGAATACAAGATCGTGAAACATTGAACTATTCAGCCATTTTGTTAGGATATCAGTTAATTGATGTTCTGATGGAACATAGGACATACACACTACTGCTTCCTCCAATTTTTCTTTGATAAAATGTCTATCAATCTCAATATGTTTTGTCCTATCGTGTTGTATAGGGTTATAAGCAATATTGATAGCTGACTTGTTGTCACAATAGAGCTTAATAGGACCATCCCACTTGATTCTCAAATCATTTAGAATAATCTTCAGCCAAAGTAGTTCACACAACCCTTGAGCAATGGCCCTAAACTCTGATTCTGCAGACGACCTTGCTACCACATTTTGTTTTTTACTTCTCCATGTTACCAGATTACCTCCAAGAAAAGTACAATACCCTGTAGTTGATCTTTGATCCACTAAGGAGCGTGCATAGTCAGCGTTGGTGTATGCTTCTAGAGCAAGAGTATTGTTCTTCATGAAGAAAATTCCTTGCCCAATGTTGCTTTTCAAGTAATGAAACACCTTGTAAGCAACTTGAAGATAAGGTTCTCTTGGATCATGCATGAATTAACTGATCACGCTCACCAAGTAGGCGATGTCTGGTCGAGTGTGAGCAAGGTATATGAGTCTACCAACTAGCCTCTGGTACATTCTTTTATCCACCACTGGTTTTTTTTTAGCTTCTCCCAACTTGTGGTTTGGATCCATTGGGGTAGAGACTGGTTTATATCCAATCTTTTCTGTTTCTACCAATAAATCAGTCACATACTTTTGTTGAGAGATGAAGATCCCTTGTGTGGAATATGTCACCTCAATATCGAGGAAGTACTTTAGTTTCCCTAGTTCCTTTATCTCAAACTTTGTTGCTAATCTTTGCTTCACTTCATGCTTTTCTCTATCATCATTTCCAGGCACTATGATGTCGTCAACATAGACTAAAAGTGCAATTACCCCCCCTACAGTCGAGTGCTTAATGAAGGGAGTGTGGTCACCTTGGCTTTGTTTATACCCAGACTTTTTCATGACTTTTGCAAATCTCCCAAACCAAGCCTTAGGAGATTGTTTTAGCCCATAAAGTGCCTTTTTTAGCTTGCACACCTTGTTACTTGTGTTTCCCTCAAATCCTGATGGGATGTTCATGTAAATCTCTTCATCTAAATCACCATGAAGAAATGCATTCTTAACATCATACTGTAGGAGTTGCCAATTGTAGTGGGCAGCTAGTGACAGTAGGATTCTTACAGTATTCATTTTTGCAACTGGAGCAAAAGTGTCTTGATAATCAACTCCATAAGTTTGAGTGTACCCTTTGGCTACCAATCTTGCTTTATGTCTCTCAAGAGATCCATCAGCCTTATATTTCAGTGTGAAAATCTACTTGCAATCAACAATGTTTTTTCCTTTTGGTCTTTCAACAATCTCCCATGTTTTGTTATTTTCTAATGTACTCATCTCCTCTCTTATAGCATCCTTCCATTCCCTTTTTGTCAATGCCTCAGAAACAGTGTTAAGGATGACAGTGGTGTTTAGACTCACAATGAAATTCTTGTGGGCTGGTGATAGGTGCTTAAGAGACACATAGTGTGATAGTGGATAAAGTGGTCAGTTAGTGGATTCTTTAATGCCTTTTCTGACAGCAATGGGAAGATCTACGTCTAGGTTATCTGTTGAGTCAATGGAAGTTTCACCAAGTTGTGTATGTAAAAGTGGGTCCGATCTTACTGTGATTTCATTCCCAGGGTTTGAGTTGGATTCTTGGGCCTGCTTTTGTTCTAAAATAACCTTTTTCCTTTGAATACACCTTAGAAAATTGTGGAAAATTACGAGTAACACTGGCTGGAACAGGGGATGACACGGGTTTAGTGGTAAAATTGGGTGACTCAGGTGTGATTGGCTCAGATGACTTAGGTTCTTCATCACCATGGGTTGAGACATAAGGAAGGTTAAAAGTTTCAAAGGACTCATAATGACTATCTTCCATTATTGAAATCTTCCCCTAAAGAGAGGACTTGGGAAAAAAGAAGGTTTATTTTCTATGAAGGTGACATCTGCAGAGATGTAAAATTTTTTGGTTGAGGGATTGTAACACTTGTATCCTTTTTGAGTGGATGAGTAACCAAGGAAGACACATTTTATGGCTCGAGGGTTTAGCTTGTCTCTATGTTGGTTGTGGACATGAACAATTGCAGTGCACCCAAATACCCTAGGAGTGAGCCCATTTGAGGTTCTGAAGTGTGGATAGAAACTTTTAAGTATCTCTATGGGGCTTTTGTTGTCTAACACTCATGAGGGAATTCTATTTATCATGTATGTGGCAATAAGAACAGCTTCCCCCCAATAGGACTTAGAAACATTCCCTTGAAAGAGTAAGGCTCAAGTTGTGTTGAGTAAATGCCCATTTTTCCTCTCGACTACCCCATTTTGTTGGGGCGTGTTAACACATGATGAGTCATGGAGAATGCCCTGTGATTGAAAATAGAGTGACAAAATCTGGTTGAAGTAATCTCTAGCATTGTCTATCCTAAAGCCTTTTATTGTAACCCCAAATTGGTTTTGAACCATTGAGTGGAAATTAGGTATAACAATGCTAACATTAAATTTTTGTTTAATAAGAAAGATCCATGTAACCTGAGTGCAATCATCAATTAAGGATAAAAATCAACGAGCCCCAGAAACATTAGGTATAGTCGAAGGACCCCATATGTCACTATGAATTAAATGAAAAGGATGAAAACTTCTTTTATTGCTAATAGGAAAAGATACATGAGTATGTTTTGCCAATTCACAAGTTTCGCAATGAAACTCAGAAATATCTAATCCTTGGAACAAATGAGGAAACATGACCTTCAAAACCCTAAAAGATAGATGACCTAGACGTAGGTGATACAACCAAATGGTATCTTTATTTGAGGAACTGAAAAAAGACAATGACAAATTATTACTAGTTTTCTAAGATAATTCAAGGTGGTAAAGATCTTTCCTTTCCTTAGCAAGTCCAATCCTCCTCCTCGAGCCTTGTTCTTGAAAAACACAATAAGAAGGGAAAAAAATAGCATAACATTTAAGATCATGGGTAAGCTTTTGAATAGAAACAAGGTTGACCGACAATTTTGGTACATGGAGGACATTTTTAAGAATAAGGGTAGGTGTGATGTGTATGTCTCCGAAACCTGCAACGGTAGCTAAAGAGCCATTGACCACTGCAATTTTCTTATTACTTGGGCTTGAGGTATAGATATGGAAAAGTTGAGATTTGGAGGTCATATGGTTTGTGGCACTGGAGTCTATTATCCAAGAGTCATCATAAACCCTGTGTGAGGCATTTATGCAAAAAGAGAGTGAAGGTGTACCTGAAAGAGCCAAAGAACAAGTTCCAATAGGTTTGTCAAGGGATCCCAACAAGCTTCTCAATTTCTCCATTTCTTCACTATTAAACCCGTCTGTTGCTGAATTTTCCTCAGTTTTGGGCTACTCTGCCATATGTACTTGAGGCCTTTGCTACCCTCCATGGTTTTCCCATTCATGACTTGGTGGTTTACCATTCAACTTCCAACACTTCTCTTTTGTGTGCCTTGGTTTCTTGCAATAGGTGCACCAGAGATTGTCCTTGTTCTCCTTCCACTGATTGTCTCTACCTAAGTGTTTAGGCAGATCATTCTTTCCTTGCTCTGAATATTCTATTTTTGCAATTAGAGCTGATCCATCCAAGGTTTGTGGTTCAAGCATAACACTCCTTCAGCTTTCCTCGCCTCGAATCAGTGCCACCATCTCATTAAAACATGGAACCTCCTGCTTGCCAAGAATCTAGATTCTCACTTGATCAAATTCTAGGTTAGGCCCAACAAGAAAATCATAGACTCTATCTTGTTCAATGAAATCCTTTAGAACAATGACATCCTCAAGACATTTGGTTTTTATCACCCTATAATGATCAAGTTCTTGCCACAAAGCTTTCAATTGATTGGCATATTTAGTAAATGTTTTACTTCCCTGTTTTGTAGTAATCGTCTTCACCTTAACCTCATATACTTGAGTCGCATCTCTAGCTTTTGAATGTGTTTGTTGGATTGCGTCCCAAATATCCTTAGTTGTAGCCAAGAACATACATGTGTCGCTAATCTCAAGAGTCATAGAATTCCACAACCATGCCATAATCATAGAATCTTCTTCATTCCATGCTTCAAAATGGGGATCTCCTGGTTTCGGCCCTGTACCCATAAGATGGATGATCTTCCATTTCCCTTTCAGCATAGTGCAAACAAGTTGAGACCATTTAAGGTAATTTTTTCCATCCAGCCTATACGCAGCCTGAATGTTTTGCAATTCCCTGGGTTGTTGAGATCGAACAATCTCCTTCGATTGTATTATAGTAGTTGTCTCTGCAACCTCTGACATCTTCCACGAAAAAACCTGATCTCTTGGGAATTAAGGCAAATCACGAAACAAAAAACCAGAAGCAATGAAGGTTAGTAAAATGAAGGTAAAAAAAATGGCGATGAAGGCCAAAATGATGCCTAGGTTTTAAAAACCTACTGCTCTGATACCATGACACGAAATATGGGATGAAAAATAATAAGTTCTATATATTAGATTGACTATACACTTAATTTATATAGGAGATTACAAGAGAAGAAATAGGAAACAAGAGACATAATAGGAAACTAACTTATTCCTAAATCATAAAACTATCTATTTACAAAAATAGGAAACTAAATCATAAAACTATCTTTTTACAGAAATAGAAAACTAACATAATAGGAAAATAATTCTCCTAATCTATTTACTATTCAATTATAGCCTATTTACAGCTCGACCGGTTTCAATTAATTTAATTATCTCAGTCCAAAAGGACAATTCATAAGATTTAGTGCAACCTTATGTTTTTACCAAAATGACCTTATGCACACTTATGAACCTGAAACCCAAAATCTTCAAAACAAATGTACTACCAAGATCTAAGAGCTCAAGTGGAGACTATTGGTACCTATAGAAAAATACTAGCTCTTTTATAATTCAATTTTAAAGTTGATTGAACATTCCACTAAAGAGAACCAATTGCACTTTAGTATCTTATGTAATCACTACACTATGAAGCTTAGGTCTATGACCTACTATCCATTATATATGCAAACTCCCATAAACTAGTGTCTGTAATCTAACAAGTTAGTGTTATCACCTATCAAGATTACCTCTTCGATCCTTGAGTTATAGATCCTCCTATTATATGATTAATTGAAATGCTTTAACTCTAAGGATGATATGTCAAATTTCCACTAAAGGAAATTTATGGGCATAATTTTCTTGATTACATGTCTTTTTAATCACCCAATAGAATACACTATCTTAATCCCATGAGTTATCATGATGCTCTTATTAAGAATATCTATTTTCATCAGCCTCTATTACTAGTGATCCAATCCGTAGGGATATATGACCACATTAAGGTCTCACTCATAGGTCAAAGTCTTCTATTAATTTTGGCATAGACTTGATATTCTCTTAGGGTTGAGAGTTCATGCAATCATGACAACTAATAGCCTTATATCATGATTCATCATAGATCTTGTTCAATGTATAATCATACACACTAATGCACTCATTATGGAAAACCCATCTTGACGGTCAAGACAAGCTATCCCTCTAATTAGGAGGTGGTGCATTATAGTCTCTATAAAATTGCTCAAATCTATTAACCAATTATGAACAATTAATCATTTTGCAAGGGAGCCATGACTTGTGTCCTCTATGCAACTCCTATTGCACTCAAGTCATGTTCAAGACAAGTGAAATGGATATGTATGCTTAGATAACCAATTAATATAAATGAGATACAAAGAAGTAATAAGAAACATAAATAATAAATGAATTAATGAATCTAAAATTGTTACATCATATTATGCTTGTTAGGGCTCTATCCCAACAACTATAGAAGTTAAGCTTATTGCCTTAGAGAAGGTTGAGTCACTTAGAAACCTCTTAGCAAGTATCCTTTTATGGATGAGACCAACATCATATGTGTTTATGCATTATGATATCCAAATTACAGTAACTAAGGCTAAGAGTAAGATATTTAATGGAAAAAATAAGCACATACTCCTAAGGTATAATATTATGCGAAAGATGCTTCAGACAAGGATTATATCTTTGGAATTTGTGAGGTCAAAATTGAATTTGGTCAAATCTCTTACCAAACCACTAAATAGGAAATTAATGGAAGAAACATCAAGAAGGATGTGGCTTATGCCTAATACAAAATTCAAGAGTGATTGTAAACCAACCTACTTGAATAGAGATCCCATGAAGTAGGTCCATATGGGTAATAACAAATCACTTATTGATTGTGAGATGCTCTATCAGCTATATATGTTTGAGAGTTCATCCCTAAAGTGTAGATAGAGAGTATTTTGCAATGACTAAGATGTTTTTACTCTTATGAGTGATGTGTTTTGTTACAAGACACACTTGAAGGTTTCTCCTATATGATACTAGAGGTGGAGCCACTTCCTATGAGAAGTTAGGCATGTTCTCTAAGGTGGGATAATAGGTTCCTTGAGTTAAATAATGGAACATTGGTTCATAAAATTTATTTTCACTAAGTTTTTATGACTCAAAACTTATTTATCCTAAGGTTGGTTCATAGCCCATGGACACTATTACTAATGCATTGTATTCTAATTTTCCTTCAAGCATTTCCTTCTTCTCTCATATACTCAGTGGGGATTGTTGGAAGAGTGTGCGCATATGAGTGCAAAAGCTAAAAGATGTCAATCCTATTTTGGAAAGGGATTGAAACCTTTTTTTTTCTTTATATAGTTTCTCACTTCCTTAGTCTCTTGGGTTTGTGAAGAGACCTCAAGCCCACTCATGTAAGACTTCAGATGGCCAATCCGAGGAACCTGAATGCATGTCATCCGCATGCGTCACATGCAAGGGACCCCAACCCCCTACATACGTGCATTATTCCACAACCTTTTACAAAGTGAAATTTAAATAAATAAATAAATAAATTATTTTCCTTGACTTGATCCTTCTTAGTTAGGGAGTCTTGGACCAAGTGTTCCTAGTTAGAGGAAAGAATGGGTTAGCGGCCTTGAATGAGTAAGCCAAAACGTGTATTGTGCATTCAATTAATTAATAACTTTACGTTCAGCTTTTATAGAAAGTCCTATTAGCGGCCTTGATGTCAATCCTATTTTTTTTTTTCCCGAGATGTTTTACTCTGCTCCTTATTTTATCCGTTGATTACTCTGCTCCTTTCTACTACTGCCACGACCACCATCCTCCTCTGCTACCACTATTGTCATTCTCCGTGGCTTCAATTACACTACTCTCTGCATCCCTGCAATCTCGTCCATACAATAACAGTCCTTCTATTCCAGCAATAACAGTCCGATACCCTATTGTAGCTATTTACTAAGTTCTGCAGTCATACCCTTGCCTAGCTTGCCGTAGCCACACATCAACCCTTCTCTAGTCCTACACATGCTACATGTGACAAAACAGGAGGATAATAGAAAATATGTTTGAGATTCAAGTTTGTTTTAACTTATTACTCTTTTCTTTTTCTTTTAAAAAAGTTATAAATTTAGAAAATAAAACAGTAACAAGTAAAAAAGGAAATAAGAGAAAAGTCTAAAAGAAATGTTGGAATTAATGCACGTTGTAACTAAAGCTTTGTTTGATATAGCTTCTAACTCCTTCCAGGAACATTTTAAGAAATATCATTAGTTTCTTGAAAATAGATTTATTAGTGTTTGGTTACCAAATTTAAATAAGGTCATAAATATTTATGTAAATTAATTGTTATTAAACAAAATATTAACTTCCCAAAGCATTTTTTTTTCTTTTGGCCAAAAGTTACTATATTGCAACTCTTGCTACTTTGAATGTCAATATTTTCATTGAGAGAACATTTTAAATGTAATCAAATTAATATATGCCAAAAGAGCTTTTATTATCCAAAAACTCTTTTAATATATAGATGGTACCCAAAAGTGTGTTGGATAAAAAAATCATAACCCACTTAAAATTGTTTAAAACTTTATATTTAATTGACTAAGCTTTAGACGCATGTCAAGTGTTTGTCCAAAGGGAGTTTAAGCATATTGAACATATTATGTCTTATTTTCAAAGTGCAAAAGATTTATGAAATTAGAAAAAAGTTCAGTTAAACTTTGTAAGTAGCTTGCATCTAAACCTCAATCTTTGGATCTTAGAAATAGGGAAAGTACAATGGAAAAAACATTAAGGAAAAATAAAAGATTTTTTTTTTTAATAAATTAATAATAAGTTTAAACTCAATAAACTTTATTTAAATTATGTAGTCTTCAAATGTATTGTTCTTTATTTGTCTTCCTATATAGAAAAAAGAGGAGTTTGAAAATATTTAGAAATTTCAAATAATTTTGATTATATTTGGAATCAAATTAATAAGAGAATTATGTACATATTTCTCTTTCAAACACTTTTTGGGATGCAAGAACTACTAATTTAACATTTTTTTTTTTTTGTTTATCTTTGCAAAATTAACATGAAATAGGTTTAGCCTATTTCATTGCGAAGGGATACCCAGATTTAATTAAAGAAAGGGATCAAGACTCAATGACTGCTCTTCAATATATGGCATGCAATCCAAATGCATTTGAAATGCAAAAAATGAAAAAGAGACCAGAATTCATGGAGGCTTTCATAAAATCAGAAAAGAGACCAGCAGAAAAGAGAGCAGAATTCATGGAGAATATCATAAACCAGTTACAGGAATTCATAGATGAGATAAGTGAAGTGATACAGGACCTCATCAACCCCGGTAAAGTACATTTAATTCCTTCTTAGTGGTCATCTATTCTTCATTTACTCAATTATTCTTTTTGTTTTTCTCTCTAGAAAACAATATTTTTTATAGAAATTGGGTGTTGGCATTAGCATAGCTCTTGAATGCTGAATATACTTCTATATATTCTCTTTTAAAAAAATTTAGTCTATGGTCAAGTTAGTTAGCAATATTATAAAGTGCAATACATTTTTTTTTTTTTTTGGCTTAGCTTATATTTTCTTTTGAAAGCATATGAACATATGTTCTTGATAACATAGAACTACTTGGAGGGATGAAGTGAATTAATAATTCAAACAAAGATTAATTTCAGATTAATTCAATGATATCAAAAATAAAGTAAGAAAAGTAGTAGGTGAGATAGATGAAGTATGTAGGAACTCCCTCCAAACTGTATCATTGAGATAAAACCACATATCTAGTTCATTGTACATAAAATTTGGATAATCTTATTTACTCAAACCTGATGCAACTATCATCAAGTGACTTACTCTAACTTGAACCTATACTCTTCCTCAATGATTTTTACACCATCAACTTTAGGTATATATTACTTCATTCTTGTGATATTAGATACTCTATTTGATTTTTCTATATATATATATATATATATATATATATATATATATATATATATATATGTATGTTGATTTTGACTACTTAAAAGAAATTTGTAATATTTTGATAATGCTTGAAGTATATTTCTCTGGAGTCGGAAACTGACTCTGTATTTTGTTATGGAACAAAAAAGGGGAAACATGCATGTATGGTTTTCATTCAATCTTTCAAATCAATCCAACTCAGTTGAACCCATTTTATTGGCTGTAATATTTATTCTCAGTAAATAGAATGGAATCCATCGTGTCATCTTGATACTTAGTAGAGTGGTATTGAGCAAGTAAAATTCAATGTCCATAATGACTTCCATATTGTGAAATGGGGGCTTTAATGGAAGTAACGCTTTTCTTCTCAAATTTTCTTGTCTAAATAAAATAAGGATTTGGCCTAATAGATTTTGTTTAATACAATTTGTATTTTTAATGTCCATTTACCATTAATTATTTGCCTCCATTTCTCATAATGGTCAAGTGTCATTTCTTTTCTTTCCTTCTGTTAGATATGCTCATTATTTTTTCCCAATAAATAGTGGCCAAATCATCTCACAAATGAAGTTCTTTTTCAGATTGGTCCCTCAAAGAGACAGTGAAGAAACGTTATGAAAGGTGAGATATTAAAAGTTTTTGTTTTCTCCTTGCATATTTATTTTGATGGCTAGCATTTTTAGAATGTCTTGCTTAAAAAATTTAAAATATAATCAGATATTTAAAGCCTAAGTGTCCATCATGATACACACTTAATATTTTTTGTTTTTAAAATCATAAACTTCCATATAGAAATAGAATATCTTGTACAAAAAGTAGAAATTTTATCATATCTTTAAAAATGACTTTTAGAAATTTTAAAATCTAAGGGAGTAAAAATTTCTTGATACCTTAATTTTTTAAACTAGTACTTTTTTAATATAAGTCTCTAAGAATTATTATATCTTATATAAAATTTAGTATTATTTTTTAATTTTAAAAACAAAAAACTTATCCAAATAAACACTAAGATGACATTTAGATACACATCTCGTTTCAATTTTTAGAAACAAAAAATGATGGTAACCTCTATATAAAATGTAAAAATTAATAATTGAGATTTACTTTAAAAAATATAATGACTTTTAAAAATAGTTTCAAAAATTTGTTCTAATTTAAAAAAAAAAAAAAAAGGTAATTTTTTAGGATATAAGGTAAGTTTTACCTTTTGTATAAGAGTTAACATATTTTAGATTGAAGTTATTACTATTTTCAATTTTTAAATTTTTTTTTAAAAAAGGTGTGTCCAAAAGATTATTAAGTTGTTGTTTCTATATGCTTCCTATTTTTCTATTTTTAAAAACAAAAATAATAGTTAATTTTAAGGACTAAATTTTGTGAATGCTGAAATTTCAAACTATCAACCAACCTTGATACACAAAATGGGGAGGAAATCTCACCCAATTGAAAATTAGCCAATTTCACAACAAAATATCTACCAAGAGAAAGACAAACTATAGATATTATTAAATATACCTTAATATTTCTTTAAAATCCTTATATTTCACCATCTCCATGCAAAAAAAATAAAAATTGAAATATTAAAATTTTTAATAAATTATTTTATTTTATTATTTTATTTTTAATTTAATTTTATTGATTATCAAAAATATAAAATCATTGTAATAATCTTCTTAATGAGTATGTTTTATATTTTTGTATAATAATTAAATATTAAAAAACATAAATTTATAAAAATTAAATTAAAAAATAATTATACATATATCATCATTTATTTTATATCCTTAAATATTTTCAAATTAAATATATCATCATTTTAATAGTAATTAATGTGTGTTCAAATTCCGCATATTTTTACTAAACATCACAAATTGTATCATATACATACATAATTTTCTTTAATAAAACAACTTCAATATATGTATAATGGCTTGTTTTATCTTTTTTTAAAGATTTTCTCAACACTTCTGTATATGAGTTTTGATTAAGTTTCATTCCATTAATATTTTTAATCCAAATTTTCATCTTAATATTTTCATAAAATCCAGCTATTGATATTTCATAGTTTCTTATATTTAAATCCTTGTTACTTCTATGTAAAATATAAAGACTCCTATACCCACAAAAAAAAAAAAAAACATTATGAACTTATCTTATATTTTTAAAAATTACTTCCGAAAATCTTAAAATTTGATATTGTATATTTTTGTAACACTTCAATTTTGTAAATTATTTTTAAAAATCATTGTCCTTTCAATGTAAGTATTTAAGAATTCTTATATTTTATATAAGGGTTACTATTAATTTTTATTTTTCAAAATATAAAATATGAGTATATCCCAAGAATACCTAATTAGTTAAATGGGGAAAGAAAAAAAAACGAAAAACACATGGGCACCTTCTCACTACAATTTGTAATTGAAAAATGTCACCCCTTATTAATAGATTTCATAAATTGCATCCCAAACACTACTAATTCTTTATTGAACATGCAAAGATTCTTGATTTAGCAAATATTTAGACCATATCAAGGCTCAAAAGGCTCAATGCTCAGCCCAAGCTTAGCTACTACTAGGCTCAAAAAAGCTTCAATTGTTTTTTTTTTTTTTATGGGATAAACACAAATAATGCACAATCAAATTTTATCCCCTCTTGTGAGAACCTAATAGGAATCAATCAAATAAAACAATAAGAATTCACCCAATCAACAAGTATATAAACACCAACAATCTTTAGCATGGAAAACCTTCTCCAATGTGAGAAGTAAAAACCACGGGACCCTTAAGCCACTTAAAAACTCCATTAATATAATCAATGGGTTACACAATTCTCTCTAAATAAAACTAGAGGCATACATCATCCATATCTCAAGAAAAATTAATCTTGGCAATTTCAACAACTTTGCATAAAGATAATGAAGAAATCTCACCAAACACAGCCACTATTCTCGGACTGTTCCGAACTCCAAATCCAATCTCCATCGCCAGAATGAAAATCAATGAGTTCTGAACGTGCTCACCAAAAATCAGTTGAATTGAACCACGGATTAACCTTAATCGGAACTCATGATCAAAATTGTCTAGAAAGAAAACTCACCAAAACAGAGGCTTTGTTCTCGGACTGAAAGACGACTGTTCGGAACTCCAAATCCGATCTCCATCGTTCAGATTGAAGATCAATGAGTCACAAACCTCTTCTCCAAATTTCAGGTTGATCGGCCCATAAAAAAAGTGGGATTAGACCTTTGATGAAATATGGACAATGAAGATAAACTGAGTTTTTCTCTCTAACTTCAAAAATAGTGGTTCTCCCATTTTCTCTCTTTTTTTTTTTTTTTACCTCCGATAGCTGCAAAAAAATTGGAAGAAGAAGAAGAAGAAGAGAGATTCTTCTTCTAACCCTTTTATATAAAGGCCTAAGAGACCTTAAAGTTTGGGTTCTTAATTTGGACCTTCCACATGAAGAAAAACCCAACACTTTTAGATTTCATAAAAGGAAAATTTTAGTGTATCAATTTATTATTATACATATCGAATTTTGAATTTGAACCATTGATACATATAAGTAAGTTGGACCATTGCACAAAGAAATGAAGAAATAGAACTTAGTTGTAATATGAAATGAACTAAATACAAATAAATGAATCATAATAACTAGGTACAGAGTAGTAATGCTTCAACCACGTGATGCCATTTTTCATTGTGTAGTAAAAGATCCCTCATAAATTTACATTTAAATTCAAATTTATTAAGTGATAATAGAAAATAGTCATGGAAAATTTTATAAGTTTTATAAATTACATTAGAATTATGTAAGACATTATTAAATAATTTAGGTATACAACTTTGAGCCATGCGATGTGACATTAGATGAAAAATGATTTTGGTAAATAATAACTTGATTGAAGTCACACATTGTTGAACCCATTTTTTTTATTCTCAAAGTGAAAAATGGAAAATTAAAAGAAAAATAAATATTTTTCACACAAACATTTCACTTCTTTTAAACAACCTTTGTTACGAGGAAAGTAATAAAAAGAGTCAAACCATTAAAGAAAAATAAATGGTTAGACTAAGGTGGATTAGACATAACTTTTAACTTAAAAAGTTATGTATATATAATTTTTAAATGAACAACTTCTTGTTTTTAGTTTTTAAAATAATAATAATAATAATAATAACTTTAATATAAAATACAAAAACTTGAGGTACCAAAAAATTTTGTTTTTAATACTATTTTCCATTTTAAAAACCGTTCTAAAAAATTTTAGTTTATCTTAAATCAAAATTTGTTAATTTTATGATATTTCTACTTTCATAAAATTTTATTATAATAAAACTCTTGCCGTCTTAACTTTTATTTTGTTATGTCCGTTTTTTATATTAAAGGCATGTCTCAAAGATGGCTTCTCAATGCATTTTTATATATTGGAAGAAAATAATCAATGCTATTTTTAATGTTGCCTGCTTTTATGTCTTTTTCTACATTTATAATGATTTTTGTTTTATTTTATTATAATAATTTATAATTTAAATTTGAAGAATTAAGTTTTAGATTGATTGTCATAGATTTAGTAGCTAAATTTTTAAGAATAATTCTAAGATATGAAATCAATATCATATCAAACTCATAATATGAACTATTGATTTATGTAAATAAAATCTGAACCGCCTTGAATAAATATATAAAGAAATGATGCTTCAATACAAAGTCAACCTACAAACACTTATAAAACATGATCCATATAAAAACACTTTTCTATCAAATACTTATAAACGTGAATAAATTTTTTCCATGTGACTACTTCTCATCGGCAATGATCCAGTTTTTAATTACTTTTTAAGATTGTTAAAAAATAAAAAATAAGAATAAAAATAAAAAGTCTTGTTTATAGATCAATTGACCCTCTTAGAAAAAAAAGTGGTAAAATGTTCTTCAGCTTTTATAATGAATTAAATTACAAATGTATTACTGAAAACTATTGTTGTTGGAGTATTCTAGTGGTACATTATTAATCACACAATTTGTCTACTAATACAGACATGCAGAATGAACTGTTAGACTTCAATTATCTTCTTCGATTCAATGATATTTCGTACTTAAGATATTACAGAATACTAGGTTATTTGCTTCTGATATATTTTCAATATATTAGTAAATTGATTATTCCCATGCTAGCTTGATTGTATGTTTCATATAACATTAGGTACTTTTCTTGTAAATTCAGTATTTATATGCTTCAGTATTTCAGTACTTAGGTTTTTTTATTTTATAAAACATGATCCATATAAAAGCACTTTTCTATCAAATACTTTAATGATATGTAAAACTAATCCTCAATATCTCACATTGTTGAAAACAGATACTTTCTTAACGAACTTGTCCGTCTTCTGGTAAAATATGATACTTCATGGGATGCTAGTATTAATTCCAGTATTGATGTCCAAAACCAAGTAGAAAAGGCCCCTGAATTGTCCCAAGCGCTTGAGCATACCGAGAAGAAGAGTGATGAAGATCCATTATTTTTGGCAACAATATCGAACATTCCAGAGATTGTCGAAGAAATAATCATCAACCACCCTCAAGCGCTTGAGTATACTAATAAGGAGGGAATGAATATATTACATGTGGCAATCCTTTACTGTCATATTGATATTTTCGATATGGTGACAGAAAAGTTTGAAGCACTTTCAAAAATGTTATTATCAGCTACAGATAATAAAGAAAACTCCTTACTACATATGGTTGGCCAAAAAAGAAAAGGTCAAGTAAGTGAAAAGATACAAAGCCCTACACTCCAATTGCGAAAAGAGTTGTTGCTATTTGAGGTAAAGTTCCACTTACCCATTAATTATAAACATAAACATCGTGCACATGCATACACTTGTGTCGAACCATTAGATTTTTAGTCTTCATTATTAAATAATAAGTTATTATAGGTAATAGATGAGAAATATATAAGTTAGAAAAATGATAGGATATTTTATGGGTTCCAAATCCCAAATTTGAGTCATTAATGTCCAACAAAATCTAGATAATCAAGTAAAAGTATAAAATATGATACTTAGGTATATTAAAAAAAAAATAAAGGACAAAGAAATGAAACATGGATACAAATAAATATGACCTAAATATAAATAAATTGAACCTTTTTCTAAAAAAAATATAAACAAATAAGATCATTTCCTTTCCTTTCTTTTCTTTTTTGCCATCACTTTTGTATAAGGTATGAAATTAGTTTTTTGCTATTATGGAATCACTGTACTCTTTTTTAGACTTACACAAAGCTGATCAAGAAATACAAACGGAAAATGAACACATCAATGAAATTCAAATTCAAGACCTCTCAAAACCAAGCTGCTCATACCCTGTTAATAGTCACCAATTGACCTATAAATTTAAGTTATTTATTATTGAAAATGATATTAAGCGAACTATGAGTGAAAAACTTAATATTATGTCTGGGTCTAAAAAACTATTAAAATTTTTTTTTTCTCATATTTGATTTTAATATAGAAAATAAGGAAGAAAATAAAATATAATTAAAACCAAGTAGAAACTTATACATTTTCAACTTATTTAAACTTTTTTTTTTAATTCTACTTAATTTTCCTTTCGATGTTTTTTTTCTTACATTTTCCCTTAAGCTATGTTTGGTTCTTAGAAAATGTCAAAAAAAGAAAATAGAAAGAAAAAGAGGAATGAAAGAAAAAACGAAGAAAAATAAAAATAGATTTAAAATCACTAAATTATTTATACATGCTACTTCAAACTCATTTAACTTATTTTCACTCTCCAATATAAAAATTAAATAATTTGAAAATATATAAATTTCTAATTAATCTTAATCATATATTATTTTTTTTATTATTTTTTATAGGACAACCAAATATGATAAAATCATTTTTCTTAACATTTTTTTTTCTTATATGAGAACCAAACATTAAATTTTATATAAGTAAAAAACATAACCTAAAAGTTCATGAATAGTTGGTTTGAGTCATCTTGTTTTAATTTAAAGTATTTGTGTCAAAGGGGTAATATAATTACTATATTTGGAAAAATAATCTCCACTTGTTGAAAATTGTAAATATAACCTCAATTTTAAATTTTTATCTTCTACTTTTATTTCAAAAAGTGCTTGGATATAGGATAGGGATATAAAAAAAAAATAAAAAATGATGAAGGTATTTTGTTCAAAAAAAATTATATTTCATGTTTCTAAATGCAAAAATTATTTTTTGGAATATATAATTGCTGATCCTTTTTAATCAAATAACGCTATTAATTTATTCTAGTGACAGGTGAAGGGATTACAAACAGCAAAATGATTGTATTTAAATGTATTACACGAATTACTTGTGATTGTATGTGTGCATGCAGAAAGTGAAGAAAGCTTGTCAGAAGTGTTTGATCAAGCCTCTCAACAAAGAGAACAAGACTGCTGAAGAATTATTTGCTACTAGGAATGAGCAACTCCATAAAGAAGCCAAGGAATGGCTAATGCGCACCACTGAGAATTGCACCATTCTTTCTGTTTTCATAGCCACAGTTGCCTTTGCAGCAGCCTACACGGTACCAGGAGGTCCTGATCAAAGCACCGGTATTCCAATCCTTAACTGCAAACCCTTCTTTGTGGTTTTCATTTTAGCTGATGTGTTCTCCCTCACTTTGGCTTTGACATCTGTGGGTATATTTCTCTCCATCCTTACATCCTCATTCCCATTAGAACACTTTGAGAAATATCTTTTTAAGAAGCTGATACAGGGAATTATATGTATGATCCTCTCGGTCTCAATGATGGCGGTGGCATTTGGAGCAACAATCATCCTGATAATGAAACATAATTGGAAAGAGGCTATTTGGCATGTTGTTGCATTCCTTCCTGTGCCCATTTTTTTCCTCTCATATTCGCCTCTACGTTCAGCAGTCCCAACATTCCATCCTGGGAATTGACATCAGAAAATTGATCAAAATAGTTGTAAAATCCATCAAAGTTGCTGCTCTTGTGACTCTAATAATCCTTTTTGGCCTCATTTTTCTTTTGTCTAAAGCTTGCATAGGACTGAAAAGGACTGCGTCAAAGGCTTGTGAAGACATATGTAAACGTGTTCCTTCGATATGTGGGAAAAAATCTCAGCCCACATCCAATGCCCAGTCTCCTCAGCAAACTGCAGCTTCAGATACTGATGTTTGAAAGGACAAACAGAAACTCTTTTCAGAGCACGTGCATGGATGAATTGTCTTCTCCTTTTCTATATATTTCCAAGTAGTAATAATTACATGTCTGTGTAAAGTTAATTAGCATATTGAGAACGTAGTATCAGTTGATGACTCATTATAATGCATGCATGTATGTTTTGAATTTTAATTTTTAGAGACTGTTATTATGTATTTAACTACATAATTTTATTACTTGTTTTTAGTATTGCTTTCTTTTGTCAATTTTATGAGTAGATGAGACTTTTTGGGAGAGTGTGGAGTATAACAAATCCACCGGCCTATTCGACTCTTCTCCTATTCCTTTTTGTCTATTAAATAAGTTCTGGAGATGAGGCTGCAGAACAAAAACTCTATAGTGATATATTTTCTCCTATTTTTGAATTGATTTTGATGGGCAACGAGTAAACTTAGTTGTTGGAATCAAATTTCAACAACACTTAAAAGATCGTTGTATCATGAGGAAAGTACGCCAATCAACTTTTTGCAGAATCATTCTATCATAAGGGAAGAGCGCCGATCAACTCCACGCAAAAAGGAGTATTTTTTTCTTAAGAGAGCACATCTTCAATAAGGTTTTTCTAATCCTTGTCCTTTTCCAATTAATATAATATTTGATTTATTATTATTAATTATTAGTATTTAAGCCTATCAATTACTTTCCATTGATTGCATCCTAAATTAATATTCTTTCTAACAATGAACACCCAGCACATTGGACTGGATTGTAGCTGGTTGTACACTTCTTAGTTCTCCTGCTACCCAGAAATCAGAAGCACAAACATAAAAACGATGTAGGAGATTACCCAAACCGAATGGAAGGACAGTTCAGCGCCCACGTTTACCAGGCTTTGCACCATTCTATTCCAGTTCGCTGCTCTAAATTCATGATTCCACCAATATTATCCACAGGATGAATGGACTTTGGCCATTGCATTCTATCTGGGTTCATTCGATAATGTTAAATCACATTAAAAGATGTTCCAAATTTTAAAATAAACGATGGAATTTTTCTTCTGTCTATTTGGAGAAGCAATTCAAGTAGTTATTTTGTTTAATTTATAGCATTAGCATTTAATCTTTCAGGAAAACATAAGTCACCCCAGCTTCAACCCTCCTTTCTTATATATCTTAAGAAATATATATCAAAAGATAGTGAAAAAAAAAAAAAAACAATGGAGGAAGAAAATAAAACCAACTTGGTCAATATCCATTAACCAACAAATGATGGTTGAAGTGATGAATCTTAGACCAGACCCCTTCCCAAAAACAATAATGACATTCAAATTCTGCAGGATCCAGGGAGGCAAGAACTACTAAATCAATGCACCTTATGAAACAGGCTTGTTATTCTATAGAATGAATCATCTTGGAATATTTCACATACTTGATCTGATTCCCACCTGGCACAAGTACTAGAAATCTAAACCTATTTAGATTTAGTGGCATGGGTCTAATCTATTTTATCTGACAATGATTTATAACTAAGATTTTTCAATTCATTCTCCTTTTATTTTAATATAGAATCCAACATGCATGTCTCTGGAGAAGAATCACACTACCAAGAAACGGTTCTTTGCTTTGGTTCAAGGTACCAATAGGGAGCTGCCTTCCTTGATGAGCACAAAGATCCTGCCAGCATCTCCCCTTGAGATTCGAAGATCTTCATCAAGGTATGTGGTTAGCAGCCGTGATTCAGCATTGCTGTTTGAGATAGAGAACTTCAATGGTGGTTGGCTGGAGATCATCTTGGCAACAGAAGAAGCTGTATCTTGGACTGAGGTGATTAAGCCTTTGAAGGGCGTCAAGTCGATCTTTTGTCCCAGAAATTCCACATTCTCTGGTAACACGATGGAGTCAGTCAACTGAGTGCCAATAATGCCTTCTTCGGACTTGATCTGAATTGAAATAAAAGAGGCATATCAATTTAGAGCATAACCTTGTACCAGCTTTTGTAAGAGGGTGGAAAAGAACTTCCTTGTTTTTTAATAGAGTTCAAATGCAGTGGCATATAGGAACCATAAGGAAATGAAAATCATTCAACTTTGTTTTGGCGGAGCATACAAACAATTCAATAAGTAAATTAGAGTGTTGGGTGGAAAAAAAATCGAAAATAATAAAAAAATATAAGTTATTGAAATTCCATACACGAACTAATTATTACCAGCAAGAAGGACGAAGAACCATTTCACCATGTTTTATATGTTGAATAAAAAAAAAAAAGTGCATCGAGTTCATGTTCATGACCTTCCCCATGGTCCAAATATTCTCCACCATTTTTCTTTTCCCTTCTCCTCATTTCTTACTACCACGACAGGTATGAGAATTTTTTTGTTTGAGTATTAAAACAAAAGTTGATCATATCATTAAGCTCAGAGTGGAATCCAGAAAAAGTTTGATCCTCTTGCATCCTTATACTCTCAAATTTGGAGGTGAGTATTTAGATTTTAGACAACTTCACAGTCGAAATACTTTTATGGGTATTGAGAGAATATCCAAGGCTTCCTGAGCACTTTTACATGTAAGTATCTTGCAAAATTCGTTTGGACTAACCTTATTAAATATGATGTAAAGAACTCGAGCATTTGCCTCACTACCTTTATTGTCTAGTTTGTCCTATTTTTTTGGGGATTGAGTTCTCCAATTGATCTCTAGTCCCATCCAATTTTAATGGCAACCCCCATCCAAATTCCACTAAGTTCCAGACCCGTTCTCTTTGCATTTTCAAGAAAAAACTGGATATGGGCCCTCTAGTGTGAATAGTTGTCACCATAAAAATAGGGTGCATTATTAATGGAGGATCCTACCCTTTGTTGGTCCATAACTAGATCTACCAAGATGAGGAAAAAAAAAATTATAATTTTTCTTGCCTTGACACCAATTGAAAGTTAACTGATCTAGTTTTAGTAATACATAGAAAATGATGAATACGTGTATAAACTTTTTTAGTATAAAAATTAATTATTTTTAATCTGTAACAGATACTTTTAATTTAGGAAAACCTAAAAACATTCAACATAAGAACATAAGTTTTTTACTTGGAAAACCACTCACACAACGTGCTAATGTAAAAATTACAGGGTCAAAGACCTCTAGTCACCAATTCACTATTTGAAAGAACAATACACAGTTTTACCTGATGGATGTTATCCCTAAGTCTTATTTTTCAACACTTACACTATACTTCACATCTATGATGCAATACCACATGTTCTCCTAGTAGATCTTATCCCAATGCCTAAGGGGATACAAATCTCCTTCTTAACCCAGTTAAAGTGAAGACGATCATCTTTGAGAGTTTTGGAAGCAAAAGGCAAATTAGGTTTTTCCAAGCATCTGCATCAAAAACTTAAAACCATTTTTAGCATGATATTTATAGTATACATTTACCTAATTGGCTCACCATTAGGATTTCCAAAATAAAATCACTTAAAACATGGAAATAAGAATATTTGAGGAGATTAAAATCCTTGAACCATAATTTTAAAAGGCTCAAGGCGCACCGAGGCACAAAGTCCTCTTGGAACCTAAGGTGCAAAGGCACACCTAAGGCATGGGCCTTTTTTTTTTTTGTGTGTGTCTTACAAGTCCAAACACAAACATATATTGGGTTCTAGAAGAAGAACAAGCCAAAACAACATCGCTTTTGGCCTTTAAAAAGAAAAAAAAAAAAAGCAAAAAATGACGTTGTTTTATACCCTATTCTTTTAAAAGAACAAACCAAACGACGTCGGTTTGGTCTCAAAAAATTATAAAAAGAAAACTCTTGTTGTTATCCCTCTACTGCTTTACAACTCATCGTCAGAAGGTAAGAAGATAACCAAAAAAAAGAAAAAGAAAAAGAGAAAGAAGAAGAAGAAGAAGATAGTGGCAGAGGATAAAGGTGCACCTATTGGAGGCGTCGCACCTAATTGAAAGGCGAGTACCTTGCGCGCCTAATCAATGCCTCCGTGAAGGGGTGACGCCTACAGTCAGGTGAGGCACTGGAGGGTGGTGTCATGCCGCTTGGAGCCTAGGCGCACCTTAGGCGCACCTTTCACAACTATGCCTTGAACAAACGCTTTAGAGCGCTTGAGCACTTGACAATTTTTTACATCATTTTTCAAAACAATTTTAAAAACATGTTTGCTTAATTTAAAAACATGTTATCCCCATCATGCCTTAGTTGAATTAAATTTGTCTTTTTCAAACTTTTCTATACTTACTCGTGTCATTATAGATCATCTTACAACTTTAAGCCTTTAATAGAAAATAAGATATAATCTAAAAAGATTCTAAGCCATAATGAACGAAAATTATATAACTTAGTGTTCCAATAAATCCAACTCAATTGAATGCATTTTAATGGCTTTAATATTTATGCTCAATAAATAGAATGGAGCCCATGGTGTTACTTTGATACTCAGTAGAAATGAACTGATCAATGAAAATTCAATGTCCTTAATGACTTCCATATCGTGAAATGGGCACTTTAATAGAAAAAAAAAACCATGTTGTATTAAACAAAATCCATCAGAGCAACTCCTTATTTTATTAGACATGAAAATGTGAAGAGAAAATGGTTACATCCATTAAAGCCCCTATTTCACAATATTGAAGTCATTGTGGACATTGACTTTTACCTATTCAGTTCCATTATACCAAGTATTGAGCTTACACCATGGGCTCCATTCTACTTATTGAGAATAAATGTTACATCGATTAAAATTGGTTCAATTGATGAGTTGGACATTTTGACTTGAAAGGTTGAATGTAAATCATATATTCTTTTTTATATGTCTCTCCTTTTTGGTTACATAACACAATTTGAAGTCAATTTCCGATTCTAATGAGATATACTTTGGAGCATTATCAAAATGTTGCAAATATCTTTTAACTCAAAATCATTGATTGCGTTATAAATTAATCTAAAGAAGCACAATCAAAGTGTTTAATATCACATGAATGAAGCTATTCTTGTGATGTATGATGAATGAAGCAATATATACTTCTATAACCTAAAGTTGTTGAGGAATTGGTGTAAAAATCATTAAAGAATAGTATAGCTTCGAGTTAGAGCAAGAATTTGTTTGATAGTGATTTTAGAAAGAATTTATAATTTTTCTAATATTTAAAAATAACTTTTTTAATAAAAATTTTCTAATACTAAAAATATTAAAAACGCTTCTTAAAATCACTACCATGATCTGAGTAAATTTTGCATATAATAGCTTAGAACCATGGTTTTATGTCAATGAAACAAGTTGGAAAGAGTTCCTACATATATCTTTGGTCTCAAATACTACTTTTGGCCTTTTTTTTTTTTTTTTTATCATTGAATTAACTAATTTGATAGAAATTAATCTTTATTAATTTGAACCATCAAGTCACCCCCTTAAGTATTTCTATATAATTAAGGATACATGTTTATATGCTCAATATAAACCAAACAAAAGAATGCATGTACATTATAAGTTAGCTAATTAAGTTGACTTTAAAATAATTTTTTCAAAAGGAGATAGTGTATGTAAAAGTATTGAAAAGGTGAATCTCAGTAATGGACTACACCTAGAGGGGGGAGAATAGGTGTTGTAGTACAAATTAAAAAATCTTCCAACAAAGATTACCTAACCTTAGACTAACTCAATGTCAAGAACCTTCACTTCCAACAACTTTTCAACAAAACATAACATCCACAAGCAAGAATGTATGCATCAACACTCTCCCAACAGTTAAGAAATGCAAAACACATGCAAATACTTCAACACTCCTCAAGAATAAATCAAAATGTAAAGTGAGAGAAAGAGACAATGAATACTGGATTTTAACGTGGAAAACCTCCAAAGAGATCAAAAACCATGGGCCTATCACCAATTGAAAAACTCCACTATGAAGAACAAAAACTGAGTACAAGGTTTTACCTAGCTCAAGCCAACCAATCCTTCCCAGACTACTTGACTAGTACCTTCACTTTCAGCTTCTCACCTTCTTATTTCGGAGCACACTTGGAGTCCACACCAAGCTCAATCACGACCTCTTCTTGAATCCACACAAGAAGAAAATGGGTATGTACCCAAACCCAAATAGAATGAGAGATTGAGATGTGAATGAAGGAATGAATCAACCTATTTATTGCTCAAGAAAATCCATTAAAAACTAGTTTGGAAAACATTAAGAGAAGTAGATTTTCTTTGCAATCAAAAACCCCAAATTAGGAAAACAAAATGAGAAAATGAAGAACACAAGGAGTGTGGCTGCTCTCTCCACATTTTCTGGAGTCACCCACTCTAGAAAATGAGAGAAGATTGCTTTTTAAAGTGTAAAAAGAAGCCCTTAATCTAATGGTTGAGATTTGATAAATAAAAAAAAAAGATTAGTTGGATCAATCTACCCCTGCACTTGGATCGATCTAGAAACAGGGGAATAGAAGTCTTGCACCAAAAAACATTTTTCCCAACTTTCTAACACATTTAAAGATTAAAAATCGGGTTGATTCACATTCAATCACCACACACTCGGCTACATACCTTGGCCTCTAAGCAAAGTTTTAGTCTTCAAAGTCAAGTAGTCTGAATAGGAATTGGAAAGCCGAGTTAGGGGACACTTAGGAATTTTGTTCAGAATTGCCAACCTAGCTAAACACTCACAATCTCCCCATTTGGCAATTCTGGGACAAAACCCTTTACAACACGAATGAGTACAAGTAAGTAAGCCCCACCCAACTCTCATACAAGGCCACTCACTCACTCAAAATCACAACCTAGGTATTACGATACCTGCAAATAAATCTCAAGAAAAACATTAGTAGCACCTGCACATATTCCAAGGCATTTCCACAAGATTTCAATGAATTGACACAAATATCCACATATATCCACAAAGATCACTTGCCTAAAGATAGTCGATATGCATTCATGAGTCAAAAAAAATGTCCAATATCCACAAATACAAAAAAAAAAAAATGATCATGATCAACATACCAAATATCCAAAGCACAAAACACAATGTCATGATCAACATCACCATCCATGTAAAGTGTAAAATGTCTCCCCCTTTTTGTCCCAGAAGGAGACAAAGAGCTGTCCAAAATAAGCAATGTACATAAGACGATCAAAATGAACATGATAAGCAAAATACACAAGACAAAGAACTATCCAAACAAAAAACTAGCTGCTACTTGGCTAAGAGAGATGATTATGGACAAAAACTTCAAGAGCGTGCAGCTGATCCATGTTGCAAAACATTTGTCCATCAATTAGTGAGAAACCTTTCTCCATATGAGATTGGAGTTGAGAAATCTGCTCAGACAACAAGGTGGATTGAGCAGAAAGTTTCTCATCCAAAGCATCAAACCTAGCACAAAGTTAAGCTAGGACACTGGAATCTACATCAAAATCTAAGTCACTTTCACCAAATTTTCTCTTGGCTCTTCTATGGCACACCTTCTTCTTAGAACCAAGGGCACCCTTAATTTGTGTCTGACGTCGATTCCAAGATGAGGTATCAATGGGACCCATTGGCTTAAGAAATGAAGAATTTACAGGAAATACAACTCCAGCCCTTTGATAGATTTTTGTGATTAAAATGCCATAGAGAAGAACCTCATTTTTAGACACAGTAGGATCTCCTCGAACAATCATCTCATCTAAGATGCAAGATGCTAGGTTGATGGGTTCCCGATGAAGAATTCGGGACAAGAGAATGCAACCATTCTTACAAATATCTGCCCAATGAGAGGAGGGATAAACTGAGAATGATAGAAAAGTCGCTAACACCCAAGCAAGACGAGATATGCTACCAGTGTGAACCACTGAGCCTAGATGACCTCTAATCTCTCCCCATAAGTCAATAAACACTCTATCTAACAGGTCAGAGGTGATTTCCAAATCACTCACAGAGGGTACTTGAACCAATGGGATGCCTAAGACTTTAGCAATTATCTCAAAGATGACTTTAACAACAATTCCAAAAAGACTTGACTGGAGGTAGGACTCATCCAAGTCATATTCAATAATGTTCGAATAAAACATTCAGACAATGGGAACACAAGCAGTCCCAATGAAGTTTGCTAGAGAAGCCATCCTAGTTCTACAAACAGTTCTGGAATTGGTGTGTTGAGAAAAGATTTTAGATGAAGTTGTCTTTCAAGAACAAGAGACCTCTGACGATAAACCTTAGTGTACTGGTCTCTACAAAACTTTTCCAGGAAAGCATTGAAAGGAGTCCCATCAATGGAAGCTTTTGCAGGAGCCTTGGGGATACTAGGAGGCTAGACAGAAGGAATGATGGGTAAAATTTCATCTCAAGCACCTTTTAAGGTTCTGGATGATGACCCTGTAACAGGGGTTTTGCTTCTACGACCTTTTGGAAGCATAGTTCCCAAACAACCCACACAACTAACCTACTGTCTCACACAAAAACTAACTAGCAACACCAGTGGAAGAAGAACCAACCTGTACATAGAAGAACAGGGGCTACCAGAGTAGTGATCCTATGACGAGGAAGATATAGAGATCAGTTGACAAGAAAAACTGGAACGTAGGCCGACTAACACGGGAGAAAATGCCTGTAGAAAGATGAAAATATAGGTCGATGACAATCAGAGAACAAGAAAAAACTAGACGAAACGAGCTGACTAAACATCAAATCACGGCAGCAGACTGAACTAGATGAGAACTGGCTGATTGCTGGAAATAAGGGAGAACCGACTGACGACAGGTGCTAAATCACCTGTAGCTGACGGGAATGAGAATGTGAGCTGTACACAACGAAGATTTCCGGTGACAATGGTCGAATCGAACAAAACGATGGTGACTGTGTAGAGACGAAGGGTTCTTCTTTGGAACGAAAGCATTAGGGCTTGGAAAGAAATGCCCCTCATCCATTTGACCCATGAGTATAACCAGCCAGGGACACAATTGGAAATTTTCACACAAAACAAAAAAAAAATGTTTAGGGATTTTTTAGTTTTTTTTTTTTTTAATATATAAAAAATTACGAAAATACTCCTGATTCATTAAACCAAATGAGTTGAACCAGATGATGGAAAAAAATGGAATTTGTCACAAATGCATAAGTGGTATCGATCTTGGTGGATCGATCCACACATCGTTCAAGAGCTCTCGGTGAAAGAAAAAATGTGCAACTATAGGAAACTTTTCACAAAAAAATTTCTAAGTGTTGGAGTCAAGTGGTATCGATCCACATTTCGTTCAAGGGCTCTCGGTCACAAGACTATGCACAACGTGGATCGATCCACGAATTCAACAGATCGATCGACACCCTACTGAAAAATGACTTAGAAAAAAAAAAACTGACGATAAGACACAAAAAAGAAACACACCAACAAGCTTTCCAAAAATTTAAAATTTTGATTCACCAAAGCTAAGATACAATAGAATGACATACTTATCTTTCAATCAAGGAGTTAGAATTGATTCATTTTGAACAAGAATGCTACCAAGAGCTTAACTTTAGACAAACTTAATAAACATAACAATTGAATAACCTTCCACATTTATCAAATGAATAGGTAAAAACAAATGATTATCAACACTCTAACAAGGAAGCTTAAGCTTAAGAAAGACTTACTCATGATGCTATAAAATAGTGAGAATGTTAATTTCTTTCCACTTATAAACCTATATCCACCCATAAAGCGAAAAATTATTTTCAAGACACTTCCTTCCTAGAGAAATTCAAGATAATGTTCCAAGTAGTCAATTTGCACCTCTCTTGGCCAGATTTTTGTTTAACACGGCCTATTTACATCCCAAAAAAATTCATACCTCACTTTTTTTTTCACATTGAGCATTGAAATGATTACACAAACATGAGCTTCACCTTTAGGATCAATTTTTTATTTTTATTTTTTACTTGAGGATCATACTCAAGGATATTTTGGGTGACTTTACTCACTTTTTAAGGCTCATTAGATAAACATAAGTTTGCATTTAAACTATAAAAAAATATTACTCACCATTTATGTAATCACAAGGTTCAACCATGAGCTGTTACTCACTTAAAAGAAATGAAGTTAACCTTTTGTAGTTTATCTAAACAGATCAAAATAACAAGGATTCAATGTCATGTTTATCAATTAAGCCATGGAGATAAAAACATCTTGAAGCTTTTAAGATCATTATGAGTCAATTTAACTTTTAAACAAAAGTGTAAGCATGTCACTCTCATGAACTCAACAAATGTTGAAAATTTATGAAAAATGAAGAAAATATTAAACCAAAACAAAAAGAACATCAACTTGATTAAAGTTAGGAACTTAGGAAGACAATTAGGACTCAAGGATATGCAAGAAAGTGTCCTAGACAGGTTCTAGAGGAAGTCAATTGACTGTGCATAAACCTATGGACTTTCTAAGTGATTCAAACCTAGATACATCCAAAGGTTTAGTGAGAATATCAGCAATTTGATCCTCAGTTGGAACATATTCCAATGACACCACTTTGTCTTCAACTAAGTCACGAATGAAATGATGTCTAATGTCAATGTGTTTTGTTCTAGAGTGAAAAACAGGATTCTTGGAGATGTTGATTGCACTAGTATTGTCACAAAACACTACCATGGTTCCTTGATCTATTCCGTAGTCTCTCAACATTTGTTTGATCCACAAAAGCTGAGAACAACAACTACCAGCAGCAATGTATTCCACTTCAGCTGTGGAAAACAAAACAGAGTTTTGTTTCTTACTCATCCAAGCAACCAAGCAATTTCCAGTATAGAAACAACCACTTGAAGTGTTTTTCTTATCATCCACATTTCCAGCCCAATCAATATCAGTGTAGCAAGCTACATCAGAATGAGTGTCAAATGGATACCAAAGACCCAGCTCTAAAGTACCAGCAATGTATCTAATGATATGCTTAAGAGCTATGAGATGAGATTCCTTAGGACATGCCTGATACCTAGCACACACTCCAACACTAAAAGTTATGTCTGGTCTACTAGCAGTGAGGTATAAGAGACTACCAATCATGCTCCTATACAATGTTTCATCTACCCCTTTCCCAGATTCATTCTTACTTAGCTTTAGGTTGGTAGGCATTGGTGTCCTAAAATGTTTAGTTGACTTAAGCCCAAACTTTTTGACAAGTTCCTTTGCATACTTGGATTAGGATAGGAAAATCCCATCCTTGAGTTGTTTCACTTGGAAACCAAGAAAATAGGTTAATTCTCTTACCATGCTCATCTCAAACTCACTTTTCATCTCTTTGGTAAAATCTAAAGTGCACTCACTAGAGGTAGAGCCAAACACTATGTCATCCACATAGATTTGTGCTACCAAAAATACTTCATCATTTCTTCTAATGAACAATGTTCGATCAGCTCCCCCTCTTATGAATCATTTCTTAAGAAGATAGGATGTGAGTCTTTCATGCCAAGCTCTAGGAGCTTGCTTTAAACCATAGAGAGCTTTTCTAAGTCTATAGACATGATTTGGATACCTAGGGTCTTGAAACCCTTTGGGTTGCTCCACATACACTTCTTCATTGAGGATCCCATTCAGAAAGGCACTCTTGACATCCATTTGAAACAATTTAAATTTCCATACACAAGCTACATCTAAGAGTATTCGAATGGATTCAAGTCTTGCAACTGGAGCAAAGGTTTCATCAAAATCAATTCTCTCAATTTGCTTGAACCCTTGAGCAACTAACCTAGCTTTATTTCTCACAATCACGCCATTTTCATCCATCTTATTTTTGAAAATCCATTTTGTTCCAATGACATTCACATCTTTTGGTCTAGGTACTAAGTACCAAACATCATTTCTAGAAAATTGATTTAGCTCTTCATGAAGAGCCTTTACCCAAGCTTCATCATTCAAGGCTTCTTCAACATTTTTTGGTTCAATTTAGGAGGTATAGCAAACATAGCTTACCTCATTTAGCTTGGATTGTCTCCTTGTTACCATGCTATCCTCATAGTTCTCAATCACATTGCTCAATGGATGGTTCTTAGGTACCTTTGACTTATTTCTCTTCGATGGCTCAATTCTCCCCCTATCTCTTTTTTTTCATTGCTCTTCTTTATTTTCTTCATCTTCACTTAACTTTTCATCTTCAGATTTTTCTTCAATCACTTTAATAACTTTTGACACATCAATTCTATCCTTATCACACTCTCTTGACCTTGATCCTAGATCATCCACAATCACATTGATTGATTCCACCATACATTTTGAACTAAAAATGTATACTCTATATGCCCGACTTTTGGAGGAATATCCTAAGAATATCCCTTCTTTACTCTTGGATTCAAAATTTCCAAGATTTTCATGATCTTTTAAGACATAGCATCTACTTCCAAACACCCTAAAGTACTTCACACTGGGTTTTTTTTACCTTTCCACAGCTCATAACAAGTTTTCCTAGTATGAGAACGCATGTGAGTTCTATTGGAAGTATAGCAAGCGGTGTTGATGGCTTCAGCCCAAAAATGTGTAGGGAGTTCATGTTGATTTAGCATTGTTCGGGCCATTTCTTGAAGGACACGATTCTTTCTCTCAACTACCCTATTTTGTTGAGGTGTTCTAGGAGCAGAAAACTCATGTTTGATTCCTAAAGAATGACAAAATTCTAAAAAATCAGAATTGTCAAATTCTCTCTCCCTATCACTCCTAATTCTTTCAATAGGATACCCTTTTTCATTTTGAATTTCAAACCAATGTCCTTGAAATTTATGAATGCCTCACTCTTATCTCTTAGGAATGCAACCCATGCATACCTAGAATAGTCATCAACCATCACCAAAATGTATTTCTTGCCCCCTAAACTCTCAGTTCTCATTGGTCCCATGAGGTCCATATGTAAGAGTTCTAAAGGTTTAGAGGTCAAGATTTCATCAACTCTCTTATGTGTACTCCTTGTTTGTTTTTCCTTTTGACAAGGACCACAAATAGGATTAGAGGGTTTTCCAAGCTTAGGAATCCCTTTGATGACTTCATTATTAGCAACCTTCATCAAGTCACGGTATTTTAAATGACCCAACCTACGGTGCCACAAATCGATTGATTCAATTTTTGAACTACCACACACAAGAGAAGAAGAAGATGAGGTAGAAGGATTTTGACAAACAACATAGCAATTATCAGAAGTTCTCAAACCAATCATCACACAATTTCCCTTCAAATCAAACAATTTACATAAATTTTATGAAAATTGAACATTGAACTTCTTATCACATATTTGACTAATGCTAATCAAGTTAGCTTTCAATCCTTTCACATACAAAACCTCTTCAAGGTTAGGGATCCCGGGAGCACAAATTGTGTCTTTCCCTTTCACACTAGCAACATTGCCATCACCAAAAGTCACATTTCCTCCATCAAATTCAATGAAATTAGTGAAGAATGATCTATTACCTGTCATATGACGTGAACAACCACTATCAAAGTACCATGAGTGTGACTCACTAACTCTAAGTGCAGTGTGAACAACAAGACAATTAAGCTCATTCTTTTTCACCCATATTTGTTATACATTTATGACTTTGGTCCTTCTATTTGAAGTGCTTCCTTGGAAACCACTATGATGAGGGACATTTGAATCCCTCTTGAACACTCTCTTGCCTCCTTGTAACAACCTATTTCTCAAAGTGAATGATTTATCCATTAGGTTGGTTAACTTTCTTTGAAAACTCTCAAACATCCTAGCATAACATCTATCAATGGTGTGTCCCATTTTAGTGCAATGAGTGCAATGAAGTTTCAGTTTAGGAGGAATTTTCTTAGGGACCACTCCTTCACAAGGCTTGACAAATATGGTTTTACCACTACTTGGAGTGGTAGCTTCATCAACAAAACTTAAGCCTCTTTTATCAAATGATTTTCTCCCTGAATTAATCAAATCACTAAGTCTTTTAGAGCTAGGATGTGACTCTTCTTTGCTAAGACTCAACTCATTCTTAAACACTTGATTTTCACTCTTCAATTCATCACACATTATCTTCATGTCAAAGTGTTCACCCTCAAGAAAGGCAATTTTATCTAGCAAAGACTTTTTCCCTCCTTTTAAAGTTTTAATCTCATGGATTAAACTCCTTTTAAAAGCCTTCCTCTCAACTTGTTCCTATTTGAGACTTAAGCACTCCTTGTACAAAGTCTCATATGCAGAGTCAAAACTCATTTCATCACCATTAGAGTCACTTGACTCACAAGAATCACTAAGTGCCTCATTTTTTAGTGGTTCAACAATAACACTTGCCATAAAGGCTGTGAAATTAGTGCATTCCTCATTAGCATTGGATTCTTTTTCACTAGATTGACATGATTCTGTGTCACTCCAAGTGACTTGCATGGCTTTCTTTCCTTTTTTCTTTGAGGGACATTTAGTGGCATAGTGCCCCTTTCCTCCACACTTGAAGCACTCAACCTCAAGGTCCTTTTTGACACTCTTGTCTTTCTTTTTGTCTTTTACATTTGATTTTCCCATTGTATTATTCCATTTTTTAGCATCTTCCTTAGACTTCTTCTTATATTTCTTGAACTTCATGTATTTTTTAAATTTTCAAGCAAATCTAGAAACTTCTCCATCCAACATTTTCTCATCACCCTCACATTCGGAGCCTAGGGACTCCTCTTTAATGGCATTCAAGGCAATGTCCTTTGATTTCCTAGGTGATCCAAGAGTCATTTCAAAATTTTGGAGTGAACCTACAAGTTCATCCACTTTCAAGGAATCCACATCCTTGGACTCTTCAATGGCGGTGACTTTTGCTCTAAATCTCTCCGGTAGAGATCTTAAAATTTTTCTAACCACTTTAGAATTAGGGATGGGCTCACCTAGATTAAAGCTAGAATTCACAATGTCCATCAGTTTTGCATGAAACTCACCAAAATTCTCATGATCTTCCATCCTAATTGTTTCAAACCTAGAGGTCACCATTTGAAGTTTGGACACTTTCACAGCATTAGTGCCTTCATGAGTCACTTGGAGGATATCCCAAGCCTCCTTAGCCGAAGTACATGTGGCTATCCTACGGAATTCATCCATGCTAATGGCATACATGGCTCTAGCATTATTCTCACTAGCTTCATTATCACCTCTATCTCATTCCAACTTGGGCTTGATAACATTAGTTAGTCTACCTTCTCTATCCAACACCTTAGGTGGAGACCAACCAAATTCAACGGTGTTCCAAACTTTTTCACTTTGCATTTTGAGAAAATATTGCATTCTCAATTTCCAATGAGAATAATTTTCACATTTTAAAAATGGTGGTCTCCCAATGGAAGTTCCCTCTTGATGAGGTTCCATGATTGAGATTCAAGGATTGAAAATGATTTTTTCTTTTAAAAACCCGCTCTGATACCAATTGAAAAGGTGAATCTCAATAATGGACTACACCTAGAAGGGGGTGAATAGGTGTTGTAGTACAAATTAAAAAATCTCCCAACAAAGATTACCTAACTTTAGACTATCTCAATGTCAAGAACTTTCTATTCCAACAACTTTTCAACAAAACATAACATCCACAAGCAAGAATGTATGCATCAACACTCTCCCAACAGTTAAGAAATGCAAAACACATGCAAATACTTCAACACTCCTCAAGAATAAATCAAAATGTAAAGTGAGCGAAAGAGATAATGAACGTTGGATTTTGACGTGGAAAACCTCCGAAGAGATCAAAAACCACGGGCCTATTACCGATTGAAAAACTCCACTATGAAGAATAAAAACTGAGTACAAGGTTTTACCTAGCTCAAGCCAACCAATCCTTCCCAAACTACTTGACTAGTACCTTCACTTTCAGCTTCTCACCTTCTTCTTTCGGAGCACACTTGGAGTCCGCACCAAGCTCAATCCCGACCTCTTCTTGAATCCACATAAGAAGAAAATGGGTATGTACCCAAACCCAAATAGAATGAGAGATTGAGATGTGAATGAAGGAATGAATCAACCCATTTAGTACTCCAGAAAATCCATTAAAAACTAGTTTGGAAAACATTAAGAGAAGTGGATTTTTTTTGCAATCAAAAACCCCAAATTAGGAAAACAAAATGAGAAAATGAAGAACACAAGGAGTGTGGCTGCTCTCTCCACATTTTCTGCAACCACCCACTCCATAAAATGAGAGAAAATTGATTTTTAAAGTGTAAAAAGAAGCCCTTAATCTGATGGTTGAGATTTGATCAAAAGAAGATTAGTTAGATCAATCCACCCCTGCACCTGGATCGATCCAAAAACAGGGGAATAGAAGTCTTGCACCACAAAACATTTTTCCCAACTTTCTAACACATTTAAAGATTAAAAATCGGGTTGATTCATATTCAATCACCACACACTCGACTACATACCTTGGCCTCTAAGCAAAGTTTTAGTTTTCAAAGTCAAGTAGTCCGAATAGGAATTGGAAAGCCGAGTTAGGGGACACTTAGGAATTTTGTCCGGAATTTCCAACCCACCTAAACACTCACAAGTATATTTAGCATTCTAAAACTATATTGATGTGCACACCCAATTTCCACAAAAATATTGCCTTCTAATGAAAAAGTAGGAGTAATTCTTGATTGAATGAAGAATAGATGATGGAAAGAATTAAATATACTATACTCGTGACAATGAGTTTGTCCAAAATTTATGGTTCTAATTCTATTGCTTTTGAGCTTATGAGTTCCTCCATGAATCCTTGTCTCTTCTTCCTTTTTTTGTTTTCCAAATGCAGTCGGTTTGCATGCAAGATATTGAAGAGCAGTCATTGAATCTTGATCTCTTTCTTCCATTAAATATGAGAAGCTTTTCGCAATGATGTTGGCCAACTCTATTTCATATTAATTTTGCAAAAATAAAGTAAAAGGTAAAAATGTTAAATTAGTAGCCCAATGCTATCTTTGCATGCCAAAAATATATGAAAAAGAAATATTCTTATCAATTGTCTTATTTGATTAATTAAATAAAATCAAATTTATTTAAAATTTATATATTTTTATAAGCTCTTCAATTTTATTTTTTTATGTACGTGAATATAAGTTTGAACAATGTATTTAAGAAAAGTTTAGTGAGTTTAAACTTATTATTAACTTTTCTTTTAAATTCTTTTATTTTATTTTATTTTATTTTATTTTTTATTTTCCCTATTTCGGATCCAAATGATAGATTGATTGAAGTGCATATGAAAATTACTTAAGGCAATTTTTTTTTTCTAGTATCATAAATGTTTTGAACTTTGAAAAAAAAAAAAGAAAAGAAGAAAAAAACATGATATGCCCTAGACGCTTAGGCTACCTAGGGACAAACACACATGATAAGCCTTTAAGCTTAACCAATTAAATATACGGTTCTTAAACAATTTTATGTGGGTCCTGATTTTTGATATCCAATACACTTTTAGGTACCATATTTTTAGACTTAAAAAATAGTTATTGGATAATAAAAGATCTTTTGTTTTATATTTGCATGATTGCATTCAAGATATTCTTTGAATGAAAATATCAAGACTTTAAAGTATAAAAAATTACAGTATAGTAACTTTTGTAACTAGTATTACATGTATGTTTGGATGTACATTTTACTTTTATTTTTAAAGGTCAAATGCAGAAATAAATTTTATATAAAAGATAGAATTTGTTTTACAAAAAGTATATATTTATTTTATATTTTTAAAATTATTTTTAAAAAATTCAAAATTTGAGGTAGTTAAAATTTTTTATACGTGAAATTTTTAAATAATTTTTTTTTCAAACCATTATTCCTTCAATGCAAACATTAGAAATGACAATAATATATATATATAATAAAACAAGTTTGTTCAAGATGAGTTTGAGCAATTAAACTAGGGATGCGATCATGTTGAGTTCAAGTTTGACTTTAGCTCATTCTGTCCTAGTTATATATAATATTAAAAAAAATTATTTTAATTAATTTTTTTATTTTTTAACTTTTTTAACATATACAAAATATTACTTTTCATAAAAATAAATTACAAATATTTATAATACTTATCAATTTATAAATTGTATTTATTCTTAATACAATTTAAAATTTTAAAAGTAAAACAATTCAAAAAATAAAAATAAAAACAAAAACATTAAATGGGATAGGGCAAATATGAGAATTTACTACACTCACTTTGCCCCGCACCATCCCCCCTTTTTTTTTGTCATCCAGAATAACAATAGATATAAATTAAACAAAAACTAATAAACCTATCTTCAAAAAACTAAAGATATTTCTTAAAAAGTTCGCTACATCAGCACTAACTGTCTAAGGCTTTGTTTGAATAGTAAAATATAGTAGGAATAGAAAGGAAAATTTAAAATCAAAGGAATC
The DNA here is from genome assembly GCF_004353265.1 of Vitis riparia. Classification (NCBI taxonomy): domain Eukaryota; kingdom Viridiplantae; phylum Streptophyta; class Magnoliopsida; order Vitales; family Vitaceae; genus Vitis; species Vitis riparia. The sequence goes on from NC_048440.1 coordinate 22,194,018, forward strand.
CAAATTTCTTGTTTGATTTACATTGGAAATAAAGAAGAAAATTTTAATGTAATTAAAGATGTGGTTGAGCTTGGATTTGAGAAGCAAGCATATAATTAAAGATGCTGCTAGGGAGAGTAGAGGAGAAGACTTCACAATAAAGGATGGATGGGCAATTTTTGGAATGTATTTGGTCTTCATATTTTTTGCATTAAACGAGTTGCAAATAATAATTCTCTCTAATATATTAGGAAATTCACAGTATAATTGGGTCACAATACCCTCTGTCAATCAAAGCATTGTACAATTCAATGATGTGTCTTTGGAGAGCGACGAGAAATTAATGCTCCATCAATGCATTTTTAAAATGGTGCATGCTCATGCTAATGTTCCAAAAGCAAAATAAATATTCATGGCCTATCACACAAGCAATTAAAGGACTTCTTATCATTCTTATTATCCATCCATTCGACGCTAATTAGCAAAGGTAAATATGTTACTCAAATTAGTATGTATATAATTTGAGATGATTTAAGAAAAATAAGGTAGTGAAACTTATAACAATAAGATTATGAGATGCTTTGTAAACTTTTTTCTATTATAAAATAGAAATATATATATATATATATATATATATATATATAAATTTTAAAATTGAATTATGTTTAAGAGATCTTAAATGTTGTTTCATAAGTACAATAATTTTCATTATTTTATATCTCTTTCTTCAATTGTTTTTTTTTTTTTAATAACTAATATATATAAGAATCAATATATCAATTTAACAGTTAAAAAAAAACAATTAAATTGATTTTAATAAAAAAAAAAAAAACCCTCAATATTTAAGTAATAATAAAATACTGAATTTTGTATAAATAATATAAGCATAATTTAACTTTAAATTATTTAAATCATTAAATTCTTAGTTCTACTGAATGCTTATAATTAGCTTTCAACCTTTTTTTTTTTTTTTTTTTTCATTTCTGCACCATTCTAAAGCAATATAAAGATTAATGGATTCAGCTGTACTATTCTAAAACAATATAAAGATTAATGGATGATGCTGAAGTTTCTAATTTTTTTTTTTGGGTACCATTCAAGAACAACATAGATCAATGGATAGGGCTGAAGTTCAAATGCTGGGAAGATATGGTGGAAAGATTGTACGTATTTGACAGATTGAGACATCAATTTGGTTGATTTCCAAGAACCTCTCTCCACATTTTGCTGAGAAAATTACTTGAAAGGAGTGAGAAAACCTTTTTCCCAAGCAGTCCAGCAGAATACAATAATGGATGGCCCCAGACAAAAAAAAAAAAAAAAAAATCCTGGCCACAGAAGAATGGTGATATTATAGATTTTTTTTTTTTTTTTTAATGTGGCATGTCTTACATAAAATATCATTTAATTTGAAATCTATCTATTTAATGAAAAAATTAAAAAATTCCTTAGTCATGTTTAAAGAAGAAATTAATAAATGATTTGAAATTAATTTAATTAATAATTTTTTAATATTAATTGAATCAATTTTTAAATTCAAAATTATTTATAAAAATTGATAAATTTGTGAAGAAATCAAGAAAAGTTGATTCTATATGCATCGAATGAGGGAGCATGATTCAACAAGAGAATCTTTAACTACTCGTACACTTTCTACTAGCGAGAAGCTTTGTTTTCCTACAAAATTCATTTCATGCAGCCCGTATATGGCAGGTGTTATGAGACATCGCATCATGTGCAGTAAAATCCCCTCTTTCGTGCTCCCAATCTCAATGACAACAAGAAAGCCAAACCTATCATTTCATTATCTAGATTTGTCTCCATGGAAAAATATGAACCATGAACAATAATTCATTTCATGAGGCGCCTACGTGGTAAGTGTAAACATACCAACTATGTCCATATTCATACTTTCATATTCATACCTAGCCATTTTTTATGTAGGTGTGACAAGACGTATAATTTATACATATATTTTCATTTTCCAACTCCATGTAGTTCATGCACAGGTAACCAGAAAAAAGAAAAAAAAGAGAAAAAAAAAAGAAAAATAAATTATTTTTATAATTTATTTCATTTTTTTATTCTCTTATATAAAGATTAAATAATTTAAAAATTAATAAATTTATAACTAATTTTAATTATATTTATTTTCTTTAATATTTTTTATAATACAATAAAACATGAAAAAAATTAATATATTTTTTTTTCTTTCCTTGGTACTTAATGAGAACTAAATATAATCTTAAAAAAAAAAAAAATGGATAACCTGCCTAAGATCAATTTGTCAATATTTCTAATATATTCAAGATAAAAAATTATTATTATTATTAAAAAAAATAAGAGTGTTTGGAAAGTTCAAAGAAGAAAATAAAATAAGTTTTGTTGTTTTCAAAAATAACTTTTATATTTTGATTTTGTAAAGAGCTATAATATTAATTAAAATTTAATAGAAGTCTTACCAAAAAAAAAGTTTTACAATTAGAAATGGATAGGAGATAAATAGTTTGTGATAATATGTGAATATTAATATTGTAATGAAGAAAAAAATTGTATTATTTTTTGTTAGAAAAAATTGATAATATTTTAATAGCCATAAAAAATTATAGGGTGTTGAATTAGTCAAACCATTAAAAGTGTTGTGAAGTTTAAAATATTGAATAAAGGTATAGATAATGGGACTCATACACAAAAGAATAAGATTATGTACAAATAATGTGACCAAAATACAAAAGAATATTAATATAGAAAGCAACAAGATATAAAATAATAAGACCTAAATGCACATAATAATTATTGGTGTGTATTTGGTCTTCATATTTTTGGGGTTAAATGAGTTGCAAATAATAATTCTCTAGGTTCGGAAGTTCATCACAAAGTTGGGTCACAATCTTATAGTACTCTTTGTCCCAAAGCATTGTATAATTTAGTGATGCCTCTTTGGAAAGAGAAGAAATTAATGCTCATTCAATGTAGCTTTAAAATAGTGCATGCACATACCAATGTTTCAAAGGCAAAATAATTGTTCATGCCCTACCACACAAGCAATTAAATAACTTCTTATCATCCTTATTATCCAACCATTCCATTCTTACTAGCAAAGGTAAAATTATAGGTTTCTCATATTAGTATGTACATAATTTGAAATGGGTTAAGAAAAAAAAGGCGGGTGAACGTATAACTATAAGATTATGAGGTGCTTTATAGCACAAACAAAAACTTGTTTCTATTATAAAATAGAAAAATAAAAAAGTTTACATAAATTCTAAAATCAAATTATATTTAAGAGACCTTAAATGTTGTTTCGTGTTTTTAAAATACAATAATTTTCATAAGTTATGTCTCCTTCCAACTTTTCTTTTTTTGAATAAATAATATTTATAAGGGTTAATATATCAATTTAATAGTTTAGAAAAAAATATTTAAATTGGTTTTAAAAAAGAACTCAATATTTAAGTAATAATTGAATGTTGAATTTTATATAAATAATTAACATAACTTAACTTATGATTATTTAAATCATTAAACATTAAATACTTTAAAAAAATTTATTTTTTTAATTTTTTATTGAAAGTAATTTACTTTCATACATTAAATGATTTATTTTTATATATTTTTTAATTTATTATGAATTTTTGGATGAATAAAACAAATTAAAATATTTGATTTTTTTAAATGAAAAAATTAATATGTCGATCTTTTCTTTTTTATTTTTTGAAAAATAAAAAACAGTGCGCGCGGAAACCATTATCAAGGAGAGCTTCGATATCCATGAAATTCCCCCTTTCATACTCTCGATCCCGTTGATAACAAATTGGCCAAACCTACCATTTCAACATCCAAAATTTGTCTTCTTGGGAAAGCTACCATCCCACGTGGCAGGTGTTTGACGCCACATCATGTCCGCAAAAATCCGGCCTTTCATGCCCCTAATCCCAATGACAACAAAAAAAGACATTATTAACTCGTACTCATCTTTCCATTTTCCAATTCCCTTGGAGCTCGTATACAACAAGTAACCATAAGATTAAGTTAAAAGGGTTTAACTGTGAGGTAAAAAAAAGTAAAAGGTATAGAAAATAAAAAAAAAATATAGATTTAAAATGAATGAATTGTTTTTATATATTATTTTAAATTTATTTAACTTATTTTAACTTATTTATATAAATATTAAATAATTTTAAAATATATAAATTTTTAATTCTATTTGATTTCTTTTATATTTTTCATAAGATAATCAAATATAAGAAAATTATTTCTTTTATATCTCATCTAGCAAAAATAAAATACTTCCCAAAAAGAATGTATTAAAAATAACTTTCCTGGAAATTGACAAGGAAGGATCACGTATATTATTATTACAAGTTAGTTTACATTAATTATAAGGTTATGTTTGGTTCTCAAAAAATTTAAAAAAATATATAAAATAAAAATTGAATATATTGGAAAATTAAAAAAAAAATTGAACAAAAATATTGATAAAATAAAAATTGATTAAGAATAATAAAAATATTAGAAAAAAAATTAAAAAGAATGATAAAACTGGTAAAAATGCATATATTAAGGTTATTTCATTGAATAAATGATAAAGTTGGTGATATTTTATAACAATGTATGGAAATTTATTATGTTTCATAATATGTGGAATTTGAAAAACATATTTAATATTAAAATAATAATAAGTTTAATTTAAATGTATTAAAAATATAAAATAAATTATATTATGATTCTTTGTTAAAAAATATTTATAATTTTATTTACAATATGTATTTTTAATTTCGAGCCAAAATATTTTAAGCACTTGTTAATAAACTACCTTCTTATGAGCTGTCAAAACCTCCTATTTCCCCAAATTAAATACCCCTTTCACACCAGATTTGTCCCATTGAAAAAATGTGGACTCAAACCTCATAAAGTCTTCTGATGAGCTGTGAAAACCTCCAATTTCTATAAATTATATATGTCCCTTTCGCACCAAATCCAACCAAAAAAGGCAAAATCAGACCTGTGTTCTCAACACTTGGCTTTTGTCCCACTGAACACCTCATAAAGTCTTCTTATAAGCTGTATAAACCTCCAATTTCCCTAAATTAAATGCCCCTTTCAAGCCCGATCCCACCCACGAAGACAAGGCCAAACCTAAAAATTTAAAAATATAAAATAAAACCTCTCACCTACATTTAAACAGTAATCAAAATAATAATTTCAAATTTGTCATTTTCTTTAAATCACCAACACACGTGCGACTTTCTTTTTAGGTTTTCCTTTCTTTTTTAAAAATTCTCTCGCCACCTCTTTGACACCTTTCAACCTCAAATATCACTTTTCTTATTTATTTATTTCCTTTCATATTATTTATTCTACACTTTTTATTATTTTTTGTTATTATTTTTTTCTCTTTCTTACTTTCTACACTTTTTAAATATGCTTTAAGTATAATTTTTTCCCCCTTTCATCTCTTCATATTTATTGATTTTAACTATTTTTTTGGATAGTTATCATAAAATGAAAATATATAATAAATAGCTAATGATTACAAATTAAATAAAAACCTAAATATATAATAAATAAAAATAAAAATATTATTATATAAATAATATACTTGATAATTTTAATAAATAAAGTGTTTTCAAGTTTATTGGATAGTGCTATGATTTTGTACCCTATCTCATTAGGTTGTGTCCAAATCTTGTTTTCTTGTACCTTATCTCATTTGTTTATATTTTGGGGTGATTGTTTTAAAAAAGACGTGTTTTTAACTCATTTTTGAACTTAAAGTTATTTAAAACACATAAGTATTGTTGAAAGTTAAAAAATGTGAATTTTAAACTACTTTTTTAATTTTTTTATTTCACTCCTAAATTGTCCCATTCCACTCCCATGGCTCCCAAGTGTGCTCCTAATTTGTCCAATTCCTCCATCGATCCTACAATATCCAATTACTCTTTATAATTCCTCTCCCAAATATAAGATTTATAACTAGCTTGAAAAGTTTATACTCCAAGTTTCATATGATTGTACCCAAATTCAATGGTGGTGTTTGTTTTTTTGGCTTTTTATTGAAAGCAATTTGTTTTCAGAATTTAGGTTGTTTATTTTTCTACTTTTTCATGACTTATTATAAAATTTTTACTAAATAGAAAAAACCAAAATATATAGCTTTTTTTTAAATAGAAAAAATAACATATTGGTTTTTATTTACTTTTTAATACTCTTTTTTTTTTACTCGTACTTTTTAATACTTAATAAAAATAAAATACTACAAAAACAAACAACCTAATATTTAACACTATTAAGTATTAAGGTTCTATTTATAATTAAGTAAAAAAATAAACACCACCTATATCTTTGTACAATGGTCTCAATGATTTATACCATATATGCAACAACAGGATGAAATAAATTTTTCTCCCAAATATATAATTCTTGCCTGCCATGATAACCTTTGGCAACGGAAAGAATTTATTTTGCTCCCATAATGCATTATTCCGCTCCAAAATATTTTTACATTCTCCTCCCAAAAGATTATGTCCACACTCCACAGCAGCTTAATTCGCTCCCTAATTCTTTTAGTCCTTTCATTTATAAATTTCACATTAACGTATGAATTTCACCCTGAAATTGTTCTAATTCGCTTTGATATCAAATTATTTTGCTTCCAAATTCTATAATTTCATTCATCGTCTAAAATGTCGCTCGAGTCTTAGAAGTAGTATGGAATGGGACTATTGCCCCTGGCAAATTAGTTATTCCATATTTATAATATTATAGGGATAATGTTAGTACAATATCATACAGTTACACAATATAAACGAAGTATATCCCAAAGCATTTGTATATATATAAATGTCCAAAAGGCAATTGTGGATCATATATCCTAGATGCAGATTTATGGTGACAATGTAGTATTGCCCCTACACACTTGTGATGTGGTGACGAGGGTTGGCGCCTTTGTGTATATGGCCTCCACTGGTACTATTGTCATGGAAATTATCACTGGAAAGTTCTCCTGCAAATTGGCAAGTGTCTCGAGTATGATAACTGATGGGTCCATGTTGTCTGCAGCTAATGGAGTGAAAGAAATAGGAAGATGCGGCTCTTGTACCCTAATTGTGATATCTCCAGGTTGCTAAATATGATGTTGTTCAGGATCCGAAGTAGATTTTGTTATAGGGAACTGGTAAGTGTTGATGCAGATTTGTTAGGGTCTTAGCTACAGTTTGTAAGGGATCATTACTTTTTGTAGTTGCTTCAATGGAATGATCATTCTTTCGTGCATGCTCAATCTTCCCTGGAAAAGATGTAGTAATCAAGTGTTGCACTGCTAATGCGATATCATCTACCAGCTTAAGAAGAAGTTGTTGATCCTCTGATGTATTTTTTACTTTTTGCATTATATGATTCCCCATTTTGGAACATGCCCATCCTTGCCATTATAAGTTGGAATTTAGAAGTAGGTGACTTCATAGGATGTGTAGAAGCAGTTGACATATTGGAGGGCAGAATGAAAGAAGGCTCAAAAAGAGGGCTTGATGAACATGCTGGTGCTGATGTTGCAAGTACAGGCAGTGCCTCTGATATGCCTTCCTGTCTATATGGACGAAAGATAGCATCTTCTGAGGGTGCAGTGTTGCTTAATGCATGCAACATTAATTGGATTTTTTATTGTTGGTTGTGCGTGCATGGTAGTGTAGAAGTAATTTTCTTAGCTCTCTTTTGTCTATGGGGTCTGCTATGTTCTGCGCTGTCACTCTCTCAATTCTAAAAATTCTCCCAATAGTTAACCTCATAAATATCGTGACAAACGCTTCTTCTCTATCATCAAATTTGAAGCCTCTTCTGATCAAGTACCGTGTCAGTAATCGGGGGAGTGGTAGTGCGTATAAGGCTGAAGACTTGGTCTTTTTTAGCTTCACCTTTGAATGAAAATAGTAAAGAATCCACACTATGAGAATGCACACACTCCACCATTCACCCTTATACATGCAGTACAAAGTCTCAAGAAATTTATCCCCCCTCCATTTTGTAACCGAAAGGTGATATATATATATATATCAGTCTTCAAAACTAGGTCTACAAACCACATCACTTGAGGCATCTCATGCCTTCTAACCCATGTCTCTGTCATCGTCTCAAAATCAACATCTTGTGCCTAGAGTTGATTGACGCTCTTCCTTCATGATACAATGATTCCGCAGAAAGTTGATTTACTCGTTGCTCACCAAAATCAATTAAAAAATAGAAGATGTCACTAGAGTTTTTGTTCTGTCTCAGCTCCAGAACTTATTTAATATATAAAAAGGAATAGAACAAGAGTGGAATACCTGCCTTTGTTACACTAAACCTCATACTCTCCCAAAAACATCTCATCTGCTCATAACTCTCACGAAAGAAAATACTATTGAAAAGTTAAATAGAATCTCTAAAATTAAAATTTAAAACATACATGCATCATAATGAGTCATCAATTAATACAACACTCTCACAATGCTAATTAACTTCACACAGACATGTTCTATTACTACTTGGAAATAGAAAAGGAGAGGACAATTCCGGTGATACGTTATCATTCATCCATGCGTGTGCTCTGAAAAGAGTTCTTCTTCTTTCAAACTTGAGTACAAGGAGCTGCAGTTGGCTGAGGTGATTGGGTATTATTCCAACAAAACTGAAACTTTTTCTTGGTCCAGCGCTGTCCTTTGTAAGCCCCATAAGTGGGAAATAAAAAGGGGAGAAGGAGGATTGGAACAAATTTTTTGACCAATTCTGTGCTGCGCATCAGGACTGCTGAACGTAGAGGTGAATATGAGAGAAAGAAAATGGGAACAGGAAGAAATGCAACCACATACCAAAAGACACTTTCCCAATTATGTGTCATGATCAGAACTATAGTGGCTCCAAACGCCACCGCCATCATTGAGACCGAGAAGACCATAAATTTAATTCCCAGCGTCAGCTTCTTAAGAAGATAGGTTTCGAAGTGTTGTAGTGGAAATGTGGATGTAAGGATGGATAGAAATATACCCACAGATGTCAAAGCGAAAGTGAGGGAGATCACATCAGCCATAATGAAAACCACAAACAAGGGTTTACCTTTAAGGATTGGAATACCGGTGGTTCCATCAGAACCCCCTGGTACGGTGTAGGCTACTGCAAAGGCAACAGTGGCTATGAAAACAGAAAGAATGGTGCAATTCTCACCTGTACGCATTAGCCATTCCTTGGCTTTTTGATGGAGATCTTCTTTAGAAACAGCAAATAATTCTTCAGCAGTCTGGTGATTGTTGTTGAGAGGCTCGGTCAAATGCATCTTACAGGCTTTCTTCACGTCCTGCACCCACACATACAATCACAAGTAGCACCATGGTTCAATTGTAATACATACAAGCATTTTTGTTGTTTGTAATCCTTCCATCTATCACTGGATCAAAGTCAAAGGGTTATTTCATTAAAAGAGAAGTCACATATTCCATAACAAAAAATATCCTCCATCTTTCAGAAAAAATAACCTCCAAATGTGTGGATTATCTTGTCCTTTTTATACAAATTCTTCAAATTAAAACAAGGTGATTCATAAACTTTTAGGTTATGTTTGATTTTCCAAAAAATTTGAAGGGAAAAAAGTAGAAAAAAAAAGTGTAAAAAAACCAAAAATAAATAAACTTAAAATAAAAATTATTCTTATATATTACTTCAAACTTATTTTACCTCTTTCACACATACAATAATTTGAAAATGACATAACCTTATAACTAATTTTCATTATATTTTAATGTCTTTTATATTTTATATACTAAAAAAAAAAATGAGAAGATTGTTGTTTTCAATATTATTTTTCTTTCTTTGATACTTTTCTAGAACCAAACATAATATTAACTCTCACTTCAAGTGAGCTTAATATCATTCATTATCTAGCTAGTAACTTAAAACTCCTAAGTTAATTAGCGTTTTTTAATATGGCAAGACTAGCTTGGTCTTGAGTTTGAACCTCATTGATGTGTTTATTTTCCAATGCATTTACTAAGCCTTGTGTAAATCTAAAAAAGTCCTTAGTGATAACTTGATGGGTCATTCTACAATATCAAAAAACTAATTTCCGTATATAAAATACAGAAAAGTATATGAAAATACACAAAAGTGAAGACTAAAGAAAAATTAATACATGGTAAAGATGATCTTACTTGTTTATACTTTTTAAAATGGTTTTATTTATATCTACTTAGGACTTATTTATTGTATTCAAATTACATTTCCTAGTAGTTTGGTTTTATTTGATTTTACATCAAAAACTAGTATTTTATACTTTTATTCAATGAACTAGTTTTTATTAACCACAATAATGCATGACTCAAATTTGGAATTTAGTACCCAATAAGTGGCTTATCATTTTCCTAACTTAGGTACATATTTTTCATCAATTACCTCATAACTTTTTCTTTTTTTTTGGTAATGAAGACTAATAATCAAATGGCTTAAGTAAGTGTATGCATAGACACAATGTTTATGTTTATCACTAATGGGTAAGTTGAAGTGCACCTGAAAGAGCATCAACTCGTTTCGTAGCTGGAATGCAGGATTTTGCATCTTTTCATTGACTTGATTTTTTATATTAATTTGGCCAACCATATGTAGTAAGGAGTTTCCTTGGTCATCGGTAGCTAAAAATAGTCTTCTTGGAAGCACTTCAGACTTTACCAACATATCAAAAATTTCTTCATCATGATGACGGACTGCCACTTGTAATATGTTCATTCCCTCCTTATTAGTATGCTCAAGCTCCATAGGATGATATAAGAGTATTTCTTCAACAATCTCTTTAATGTTTGATGTTGTTGCCAAAAATAATGGAGTTTCATCGCTCTTCCTATTCATGTTGGAGTTTTGCCCTTCCATTTTTTGAGGGTTTTGTCCTTCTGTTTTTCGAGACTCTTGTCCATCTTTTTTCGGATGCAATTCAAAGGAGTGCTCTTCTATTTTCAACTCTTTAGTGTTACTTGGGACAACTTCTTGAGAATCAATACTAGCATGCCATGAAGCATCCTTCTCTACCAAAACCTTGATGAGTCTTTGAAGTGTCGGAGAGCATCTACATTCAGTAATGTGAGACACTAGGGGTTAATATGACATAACATTGAAAAGCATTTGATAAAAAATTGCTTTTATAAGGAAAGTGTTTCACAAATTTAAAAATCAACTACTAAAACAGGAAACTCATAAATATTAATTTATAAGTAAACAACTTAATATTATATGAAACATACAAATAGCTAGTATTGAGATACTCAATTCACTAAAATACTGAAAAGCACCATGAGTAAATGACCTAGTATTAGTAGACATATTGTGATTAATATTATATCAATAGGGTACTCCAACAACAGTAGCTTTCCATAATACATTTCTAATATAATCCATTATAAATGATGAAGAACATTTTACAATTTTTTCCTAGTGATTGGTCAATTAATCTATTAAGAAAACCTCTTTTTTTTTCACTTCATTATAGAAGTCTTTAAAAGTTATTAAAAATTAGGTGAATGCCAATCAGAAGTAGTCCTTTGGAAAAAATAGTTTCATTTGTTTCTGCAGACTTAGAGTTCTCAAATTATAAAATTTAAAATTCACTTAATCTATTTTCCCTTAAGTTAGTCACTTAATATATTAAGTCTTAATATTCACTTGTTTTTAGAGGTGCTTGATTGCATTTAAGAAGTACATTCTAAGATAGAATTTTTTTTTCAAATTTCCAAGTAAAATGAAAGTACTCGTAGTTGTTCCCAAAAAAAAAAAAAAAAACAAAAGGAAGGTTAATGTATGTAATATTATAAATTTTCTAAAATTAAAATTTTATTTATTTATTTAAAAATCCTTTATTGAATTTACCCAAACAGTATGTCAAATGGACCTTAGTCTAAACATGATTTATTTATTAACTTCTTTTATTAGCTTCCTTGGAACAATTTCTCTTTCAAAGAAGTGAGATCTCTGTATCTGAAGTTAAAACCACCATATATAGATGTTGCATAGCTTTGCTGCAAGTTATATACCTAAGTTACTAATCTCCTATATAATTTATGTAACTAATTACATTATTGACTCAAATTCAAAATTTGATGTAGTGACAAATCAATATCCGAAGAATTTCTCTTATGAGACCTAAAAGAAAAATTCAAGCCTTTTTTGAGCCTAGGAGTAGGCTTGAGCTGAGCATTAACTCTTCTATGAAATGTAAGAATTCTTAAAGATTTATATTGAAATGACAATGGTTTTTAAAAACTATTTTAAAATTTGGGATATTAAAAAAAAATTTACTACTTTCAAATTTTAAAATTTTTAAAAATAATTTAAAAAATATAAGGTAAGTTCATACTTTTTGTATAAGAGTCTTTACTCTAATATTCAAAAGTAAATAATGATTACATAAATATTGGTGGATTGATTTTAAAATCAAACAAAAGTTTGAATAAAAAACACTGGTCACATGAAAAATGATAAAAACAAATAGAAATATTGAGAAAAAACCTCAAAGAAATGATAAAACAAATAATTATATACATATTTAAGTTATTTTATCAAAGAAAACTATATATGCATGATAAAATATATAATGTTTAGTAATAATATGAAGAATTTGAAAACACATATATTAAACCCATTTACTATTAAAAAAGATATATTAATTAAATTCAAATATATTTAAGGATATCAAAGAAGTAATGATGCATATTTAATTATCTTTAATTTTTTTAAAATAAAATAATTTTTAAAAGTCATTATCTTTATAAAGTAAATTTTAAAGAGTTTTTATATTTTATAGAGGTATTATTATCACTTTCTAATTTTAAAAATAGAAAATAAGAAGTGTGTACAAATGACATCTTAGTGTCCATCTGGATACATTTACTAATTTTTATATAAAATATAAGTATTCCTTGAGCTTATGTTGAAAATGTTATAATTGTAAAACTGATTAATTTTTTTTAAATTACCACTCAAATTTAAAAAATTTTAAACTAATTTTTGAAAACATAAGATAAGTCTATCTTTTGTGTAAGAGTTTCTACTTTATACTTAGAAGTTTTAATTTTTTTCAAAAAAGAAAAAAGAAAAAAAAGTAAGTAAATCTAAACAAAGCCTTAAATTTTAAATTTCTAATTATATTTTGAGTTTCTTATGCAAGAGCTTTTAAAAACACTAACCATCAAGCTTTTAAAATAAATAAGCAAGGTACAAACCAAAACTTTTCATATCTCACCTTTTATAACTTTTCATGCTGGTATCTTTGCTGGTGTTATCTTTGCTGGTGCACACTGAACAAAATAATAAACATATGTAACAGAAATGAATATAGATAGTACTTAGAAATTATAAGAAATTGAGGTAAAAGACTAATGGTGAATGACACAAAAAAAAAGAACCAAATTTGATTAAACAAAATCCATCCGACCTAATCCTTATTTTATTAGACAGGAAAATTTGAGGAATAAAACACTTACATTCATTATAGCCCCCATTTCACAGTATGGAAGTTATTATAGACATTAAATTTTACTTGCTCAATTTCATTCTACTATGTATCAAGCTGCCTCCATTGGGTTCAAATTAATTTTAAAGCCATTAAATGGTTCAATTGAGTTAGATTGATTTGAACGTTTGAATGTAAATCATACATTGTTTTATTCGATTCACTTCCCTTAAAGTAGTTCTGTGTAATCAAGAACATATTATGTTCTTATGCTGTTTTGAAAAATAATGTAAATTAAACAAAAGAATAAATTGGAATTTATAAGATAGCTAATTAACCAAACTACAAACTAAATTTTTCAAAAAAAGAGAGAATATATAAAAAAAAAATGTATAACATTTCGGAATTATATTAATGCCCAAACCCAATTTCTAAAATAATGTTCCCTTATAAATGAAAAAACAAGACTAATTGAGTAAATGAAGAATAGATGATGACCGGGAAGAAATTAAATGTACTATACTCACTATTGAATATCTTCTTGAGGTTATTCCCAAGCTCTTTAAATGGATCTAATGTGATCATAAGTTCCTCCATGACTCCTTGTCTCATTTTCATATTCTTTCCAAATGCACTTGGATTGCATGCGAGATATTGAAGAGCAGTCATTGAATCATGATCTTTTTCTTCAATTAAACATGGGTAGGTGCTCGCAATGATGAGGGCCAAGTCTATTTCATTTTAATTTTTTAGAGATAATGCAAAAAAACAAAAATATTACATTAGTAGCCTAATATTGTCTTTGCATTCCAAAACATATTTGAAAGAGAAATATGTATATCAATTGTTTTATTTAATTAATTAAATAAAGTCTAAATTATTTAATTTTTATAAATTTTTATGAACTCTTCAATTTTTATACACAAAGAAAAATAAATTTGAAGATTTAAGAAAAGCTTATTGAGTTTAAATTTTTTATTTAATTTTTTTTTAAAAAAAATTCTTTTAGTTTCTTCTTTATTTTCTTTTCTTCAATTTTCCCCATTTCTATGATCCACATGATATCTAGGTTAAAATGTATATGCAAATTACATAAATGTTATCAACTTTGAAAAGAAGACATGATATGTCCTAAAAGCTTAAACGTCCATTGTACAAACACATGCTTTTAAAGCTTAACTAATTAAATATATTTTTTTTAAAAGACTTGAAGTGGGTTATGATTTATGTTATCCAATACACTTTTGGGTACCATTTTTAGACCTAAAAAAGAGTTTTTTGGAATAATAAAAGCTCTTTTATTTTATATTTGATTACATTTAAAAAGTTGTTTGAATGAAAATATTAAGATTTAAAGTGGCAAAAGCTATAATATAGTAACTTTTGGCCAAAAGACCACAAAGTTAATATTTGTTTAAAAATTAGAAAACTTTTACATAATCTCATTTAGATTTGGTAACAACAACGTTGGTTTGGATATGCTTTTTAGTTTTTATTTTTAAAAGCAAATCATGGTAATAAATTCTATATAAAAGATAGAATCTCTTATATAAAAGTATAGATTTATATGATGTTTTTAAAAAATTTTAAATTTGAAGTAATTAAAATATTTTGATACCTCAATTATTTAAAACCATTACCTTTTCAATATATTTTTTTTAAAAAATTATAATATCTTCTATAAAGTTGATACTCTTTTCTTATTTTAAAAATAAAAAACAGGATATGTATCAAAACGGATAATAATAAATCTATTTTCAAGAAGCTAAAAATATTTCTTAAATTGTTCCTTCAAAGAGTTATAATCACATCAACCCAGACTTTAATTAGACCATGCACTAATATTTCAAATTTTCAGCACTTATGCCGACTATAAAACAAGGCTTTGTTTGGATTGTAAAATGAAGTAAAAAAAAAAATTCCAAATTTTCTTGCTTAATATATGTTGAAATTTTTGAAGAAAAATTAAATACAATAAAAGAAATTAAATATTTAAAATTTATATAAATGAAAAGAAATATTATATCATATCCCATGTTTAGTTGGTGATCGAATAAGATAAGTTATTTCATCACTTATCCTATCAAATATTCAACCAAGTATAGGATATGATACACAATGAGATATATTATCCATTTTTTATTTATTTTTTCTACATGAGAAATGTTGATCTCATGTTAATATATGAGATATACATAACTAATATATCATAAATTTATTTTTTAATCAGTTTTTTATTTTTTATATACTCATTTGCAAAATAATTTTTTATTATAAATTCAATTTATGGTTAAAAAAACTAAAATTTTTTTATAAAATAATATTAATATATAATATATAAAAATTAATTTTATATATTGAATAACATAATATAAAAAATTTTATTTATAAAGTTTAAATATTTTAATCATCAATATTGTTAAATATAAGAGCAACTTAATTTTTTTAAATAGAAAATATTGGAATATGATATAATGTTTATTTTAAGCATTAAGAATAATATATATTCCATTTTTTTTTTATTCATTTTACAAATTAAATATAAAGATAGTATAACATAATATATCTCATTGAATCTGCTATCTTAATATATATATAATATCCTATGATATTTAATTACTATTATATATCTCATTAGAAGTCATATCTTATGATATTTAATTATTGTCTAATAGGATATGATATCGTACCATATACATATCCTACTCTATTTCATCTCGCCAACCAAGCATAACCTTATAGATGAATTAAAGTTATATTTGATTGGTTTGATATAACATGAGATAAATAAGAGAAGAGATATTATATCTTATCTAATGTTTGTTGTTCATGAGATAAAATAAGTTATCTCATTACATATCATATTATACATTTAATCAAACTTGGGATATAATAAGTTGTGAAATATATTATTCATTATTTTTTTTAATATCTCTTATTTATTTTTATCGTTTCTTTTAATGTTATTTGTTTTATAAAATAGAAAAAAAAATCATTAAAAAATAGCTATATATATTATTTTACAAACAAAATATAAGTGTAACATATCATAGCTTATTGAATACATTAGTTAAATATCATATTTTATTTGGACAAGAAATTCATATCATAAGATATGAATATATTATCCTATAAGGCCAACCAATCGGAACCTCAGAGCATAATAACTCACCAAAACACTCAGTGGTGACGGAAATATGAAGAACTGTTGTTTTATCATCCCTCTGCAAATGGCGTTTAACTTCTCGTTCACTCCTGTTGTTTAAATCCATTTTCACGGCCAGAAACTTAAACATTTCAATTTGACCATAGCGGGCTGCACCAAAAATAGGCGTTTCTCCGAAGTCGTTACGCGCAATTAGCAACATCGGATCTTCGACCTGATATCTCTCCACCATCTTCTCTGCTACATCTTTCATGGTATTGCTGGAGGCTAGTTGGTGGAGTATAGTGTTGCCTTCGTCGTTTTTGATATTGGAAAGTGGATGGCAGCCGTCTGCGGTCAACTTTTGCAGTAACTCGTTTACTAGATCCTTTTGTTTGAAGCGAATGGCCAGATGAAGGAATGTGTTGTTGTGACTCTTACTAATTCTCTGCAATGGGTATTCAGGAGGCTGATCACCGCAGACTTGGGCCACATACGGGGTTTCTTTTTTCAAAGCTTCGTACAATTTTTCAATACGTTTCTTTTGTTTGGTGTAATTGGTATCCGCCATGAGAGTGTTTTTGGTGAGGGAGAGCAGAGCAGAAGGCTTTAGAAGTGAGGGATTTGGTGGGGGTGCTTCCACAATCACCGCAGAGTCCCTTTAATACCATTTGAGGATGCCCACAAGCACGATGATATATGCCACAGGATTTACAAAGAGGTGGTTGGTGATTAGTCTTAATCCATGCTTTGGACCCACTCAGCTACAGGAGCATTTTTAAAAGTTCATGGCCTACCACACAAGCAATTTGTCATTCTTATTATCCATCCATTTGAGACTAATTAGCAAGGGTAAATTTACAGGTTTCTCATATTAGTATCCCTATAATTTGAGATCATTTAAGAAGAAAAGGTGGGGGAACTTACAACAACAGGATGATGAGATGCTTTATCCATAATTGAAAATTTGTTCCTAATATATATATATATATATATAAATTCTAAAATTAAGTTATGTTTACAAGACCTTAAATGTTGTTTCATATATTTAAAATACAATCATTTTCATAAGCTATGTCTCTTTCTTGCATTGTTTCTTTTTTTGCATAAATAATATATAACTGTCAATATATTAATTTAATAGTTTAGAAAAAAAAATTTTAATTGGTAATGATAAACAACCTTAATATTTAAGTAATAATTAAATATTAAAATTCATATAAATAATTGAAGTATAATTTAATTTAAAATTATGTAAATTATTAAACATTAAATATTTAATTTTACCAAGTGCTTAGAAGTTTCAAGAGATAGAAAACATCAATTTCACCAATTTTCAAGAATCTCTCTCCACATTTTGCCAAGAAAGATGCTTGAAAGGACTCAGAAAAACTTTTCTCTAGATTGCGAAAGAATAATGATAACAACTAGTCATAGAAAAGAAAATTTTATTTTAAAGGCAAAAATAATTTTCATGGTTTTTAAGAATAGTCATAAAAACATGAAGAAATAACTACCCAAACTTGAGACATAAATTATTTTAGAAAATGGCTAGATTCTTTAATCAATCTAACACATAAAATCTAAGTTATTGAATAAAGGTACAAATAATAGGATCAACTTACAAAAGAATATGAATAGATACAAATAATAGCATTGAAGTACAAAAGAATGAAGCCAATATATAGAACAATAAAACATAAAAAATAATGAAACATTTATGCTTTATTGTTCTATATATTGGTTTCATTATTTTGTACTTCAATGCACATATACTACCAATTTGATTGATTGTACTTTTCAATATACACTTATTGAATACTATAGCAGAACCATATATAGAATATGAATATTAATATTTTAATTAAAAATAAAAATTATATTTTTAATAATACATAAAAATAATATCAATCATATTTTATTTAAAATGATTTATAAATTTAAATATAGAAAATATAGATTTTTATGATTGAAATTTAATTGTTAAAACAAAAAATTTTGAATTTGATATGGCTTGTCCCAATGATAAATATTGATATTCTAATAATATCAATAATACATGGAAAGAGTAATATTCTATATTGTGATCATTAGATTAGTAGGCTTAGGATAAGATGATTACCAATGAAGCAGTTATTAGCCATCGGATTATAGTCCGAGAGTTATAGGTGAATCCTGATTTTTGATGAAATCAAAATATCGCCCATTAATCATCCTATGTGTAGGATATTAGTTGAAGATAGATTAAGATAATGGAAAATTGAGATGTTTCGTAATGCCTAGAACGATCTAGATCCCTTGTAGTAGAGTAATTGAATAGCACACTAATGGGTAGGATCCATGCTGGTTGCATTTAAGATTCAAAGTGAAGCCTAAAATTCAAAATTTGAAGTGGTTAACATTCAAATTTGAAAACCAATTATGATAAAATTTAATTCAATTCAAATTCAAATTTTATCAATTCTGGTATCTTATTAATTGCATTATATATTCGAAAGTTCACAAGAATTTGATATTGAAATATGCATATTAATTAGTTGTACATGAATGGACATAAGAATGAAGGCACAATTAATTTTAACCATCCATTGATGGTTCATATACTCATGCTTGGTCCAACAGTCAATTAGTTGCTTGGTAATTAGCTTCTTCTTTTTGGCTTATTCAAAAAAGCAAAGCTAATCAAACAAGTGACCATTATCTAAGTAAATTCTAGAGGAATAATAGCCATAAAGTGGCTATCCAAAAGCAATCTAGTGACCAAATGATATTGTATTGCTCATCCAAACACTCAGGGGACCACTTGGTAGAAATGATATTGCATTGCTCATCCAGACATTCAGGACCACTTGGTGGTGGAGCTAGTTTCTTTTTCATTCATAATATTTCCTCGATTCCATCCTCTATAATTATGGAATCTGTGACTATAACCTTCTTCACCCATTAATGTACCTTTAATAGAAAATATAACAATATTGATATCGGAAATCAAATTTGTGAGACGACTATCACTTTTTCTTGGAGTGAATCAGTGTCTTTAATCATCATAAATTTAATATTAATATGAATTAAGCTATAATATTTTTGAAGATCATAAAATTTTCCAAATATTATGCTTTCAATTCCTAAGGTACTGAACATTGCAAAACATAATTCAAGAGTTAAATGGTTGAAGTTAAAATAGAGTTGTTTTAAAGGAAATTCTTGTTTATTCCAAACTTCAAAATAGACTTTAAATTGTTAATTACTTCAAAGGATTTTTAATTTTTTTTATAAGTTTCTTCTAATTGTCAAAATTTTGAAAACTTCAAAATGGAAATCGCAAAAGACTTAGATCTAGAGTCAAACCACTCCAACACTCAAATTAAGCACAAGTTAGACTAAACTCCAAGTTAAATTGTAACTGAAATTATTTAAAGTTGAAGTTA
Source organism: Vitis riparia (assembly GCF_004353265.1). Taxonomy (NCBI): domain Eukaryota; kingdom Viridiplantae; phylum Streptophyta; class Magnoliopsida; order Vitales; family Vitaceae; genus Vitis; species Vitis riparia. Next base: position 22,214,035 of record NC_048440.1, read on the forward strand.
TACAAAGGCCAAACTCAAGTAATAACTTACTCCCTCTCATGTAAATATTATATGCTTTTAACCTAATAGGTCCTTATGTCTTTAAAACAAGTTAACACAAGTATAAGAAACCTAGTAGTTAAACAATTTTAGGAATTTCTTCCTTTATCCAATGTGTCATATTACATTCATACATTTCATGCAAATATAACATCTTCATTATGTCCCATGAGATTGCGAGGTCACTTAGACAAACAAATATCTCTTGTGGGTTCAGACAAATAAAGTCTTACGTTGAGGTTGAGGATTGACTACCATCTATAATGACCCACTTTCTCTTGTGTAGATATTGTTTGCTTTGATCCTAATGAGCCTTCGTAACTTTAGTTCAATATAGTAACTCACCAAATGTACTGTAAAGCCTTGACAACAATTTTTGAGTAAGCAACTAGCTTGCAAGTCTAAGATTATATGCAAAAGTTTATCCATGTGCATTCCCTCAAACTTAAGTTATGCTAAGAATTCAGAAGATCACCCTTTTCCTAAAACTATCAACAAAGGCATTATAGGAAACTAATTAATCCATTCCTAAAATCACATGAAAATCCTAAAAATTGAGGAGTGCTAAGTTAATTGATATCTCTCTATATCTAATCATCACAAGGATAACCTTTAAGCATTCTCTTGAGCACATTTGATGGGAAAAGAAGTTTTTAATAGTACTATATATATAGTGAGCTCTTCTTAGCGATGAAGACATATTTTAAAGTTGTAAATATGTGTAAAGTGGATAATATTTACATAATAAGGAGTATGTCATTACAAACAATATCATAGTCGATACCCGATCCAATATAGGACTCTATCTATCTAGCCTTAATTGTAAATGATGTTTGTTATGTGAGTGACTTTATAATCCAGTGGGACACGCTAAAAACATTGTGTCTACATGAGGGAACGAATATGTCCTAAAAACTTAAATTTATATTGTACAAACACATGGTATGATTTTAAATCTTAACCGATTAAATATAAACTTTTTAAAAGATTTGAAGTGGGTTATGATTTATATTATCCAATGCACACTGTCTGGTACCATTTTTATGCCTAAAAAAAAGTTTTTGAATAACAAAAGCTCTTTTGTTTTATATTTGTTTTAATTTTAAGAGGTTGTTTCAACGAAAAATATTAAGATTTAAAGTAGCAAAAGTTACAACATATGAAACCTTATTTTTTTGAGACTAAGAATACAACAAGTGCATCCATGTGTTTTGTTTTTAAAATTAAAAATAATAATAAAAAAAGTTATTAAATCATATGTTCAAACAAACTCTCACTTTTCTTAAAATGCTTTTCAAATAAAATGCATATCAATTAGCTGTAAATTAGTTGCATGTCAATTAACTTCTCCTTTTTGGCTTATTCAAAAAAGCAAAGATAATGGTACAAGTGATCATCGTCCAAGTACAGTATTAACGGAACAACAACCACAAAGTAGCTATCCAAAAGCAACCACAAATGCATGGAAAGAATAATCTTCCCTATTGTGATCATTAGATTAGTAGACTTATGATAAGATGATTACCAATAAAGCAGTCATTAGCCATCGGATTATTGTCCTAGAGTTATAGGTGAATCCTGGAAATACAAAAGGAGAGGACAATTCCCAGACCTTAAATATTGTTTCATGTTTTTAAAATATAATAATTATATATATATATATATTCCCACATATCAAATACAAGCATGATAGTTTAAAAATAAGAGGTTATCTGATGTTGAATTAAGGATAATATATGTTGATGCTTCATCTATCACTTCATCTATAAAAAGAATGTTTTAACCATTTTGGATGCTCATTTACCTAATATTCTTTTTCAATATTTTTAAATGTAATATATATATATATATATATATATATATATATATATATATATATATATATATATATTCTCGAACAAATCAAGGATAAAAACCCAAGTCAATCTTCATCCAATAAGGAAATTTTATATAAAAGAAAAAAATACGAGTATGTATAAACTAAGGATAAAAATATAAAAAATTATGAAATTATAAGTGATTGAATTTTATGAAAATATTGGAAATATCAAAAGAAAATTTGAATAAAAAATGATTAAAAATGATAAAAATATTGGAAATAACTAAAAAGAATGATAAAACAAGTAATAATAATATATTTAATTTAAATGTATAAAAAATATAAAATAAATAATGATATGATTCTTTTTTTAAAAATATTTATAATTTTATTAACAAAATATATTTTTTTTCTCGCCAAATTATTTTAAGCACTGGATAATAAAATATCTTCTTATGAGCTGTCAAAACCTCCAATTTCCCCAAATTAAATGCCCCTCTCACACCAGATTTGTCCCATTTAAAAAATGTGGACTCACACCATGAAGTCTTCTGGTGAGCTGTGAAAACCTCCAATTTCCATAAATTAAATATATCTCTTTCGCACCAAATGCAACCAAAAAAGGCCAAATCAGACCTGTCTTTTCAACACTTGGATTTTGTATGTTGACCCCGCACGGCCGCACCTCATAAAGTCTTCTTATGAGCTGTATAAACCAACAAATTCCCTGGATTAAACCCAATCCCATCGACAAAGACAAGACCAAAACTAATTAAAAATATAATAATTTGAACAGCAATCAAAATAATAATTTCAAAATTTAGCATTTTCTTTAAATCACAAACACATCGTGCCGCTTTTTTTATTATTATTATTATTAAATTCTCTCACGTCACCTCTTCGACCTTTCAACCCTAAATATCACTTTTCTTATTTATTTATTTTATTTCATACTATTTATTCTATTATCCCAAGTCATCTTTCTTTTTGTTATTTTTTTTTCTCTTACTTTCTCTGTTGACACTTTTTTTTTAAGTGCAAATTTTTTCATTCTTTCATCTCTCAATATTTATTGATTTTAACTATTTTCTAGACATGGTATCATAAATTGAAAATATATAATAAATGGTTAATTATAATAAATTAAATAAAAATCTAAATACATAAAGAGCAAAAATAAAAATATTATCTATAAATAATATACTTAATGATTTTAAAAAATAAAGCATTTTTAAGTCTATTGGATCGTGTTATAACTTTATACCCTCGTTTCATTAAATTGTACCTAAGTTTTACTTTTTTATATTTTATCTCATCTTTTTGTACTTTGAAATAATTATTTTAAAAAATGTATTTTTAAAAAGACATGGTTTTAACTCATTTTAAAATTTAAAATTACTTATATGATTAAATTATCTATTTGGAAACATAAAAGTACTGTTGAAAGTTAAAAAGTATGAATTTTGAACTTTTATTTATTTATTTAACTCCAGAATTGTCTCGTTCCACTCCAATGTCTCCCAAGTGTGCTCCTAATTTGTCCAATTCCTCTATCCTACATTACACGCTTGCTTCTTATGTCTCTAATTCATCTTCCAAATATAGATTTATAAGGAATTTGAAAAGTTTGTACTCTGAGTCTCCTATGGTTATACCCAAGTCTTGTGTGTTTGTACATTGACCTCAATGTTTTGTACCATATGTGCAAGAACAGGATGTAAGAAATTTTGCTCCCAAATATACTATTCTTGCCTGCCATGATACCATTTGGCAATGGGAAGAATTTATTTTGCTCCCACGATGCATTATTTGGCTCCAAAATTTATCATTCCTTTTATATTGTTACATTCTCCTCCCCACCTCCACACAACCAAGGATGAAAATATCTGTAATCACGGATATATCGGTAATTCGATTTTACGGATATATCGGATATATCGGAGATATATTGGATATATCGGAGATATATCGGTAGATACTTAAAATTGTTAAAAATTCATGAAAATGTAAGGAAAATCTCATAATAATATAATTAGAAGTATAATAGACATTTTAAAGTTATTTTATTGAAAATTTTGATATATGTATAACATGATTTATCATATAATAATATCGTATGCATCGATAAAAATATGAATTTTATAAGTGTACATTTATTATTAAATTATATATAATATTATGATATTTGATTATAATATGTCTAATTTTAAAATATATATTAATATTAAAATATGATCCATTTAATTCAATTGTATTAAACAATATAAAATAAATTATGATATATATATATATATATATATATATATATATATAATTTTTAATATTTAATTAATGATATTAAAAACATTATGAATAAAATTATATAATTTTTATATTTTTGGTAATTAATTAAAAGAAAATTTTGCATTTAATTATAAAATAATTATAATTAATTTGCTCTTTAAAATATTCTTTTAACATTTTCTTTATATAACGACTTTAAGTATATATATCTGTAATGCATTTTATATTACAAGGGCGAGTTAGCCCAGTTGGCAAGAGGACAGAACCCTAATCCTTTTGGTTTGGGGTTCAAATCCTCTCGGATGCAATTTCAAACAAAAGGGGGACACTGTAGCATAGTTGACTTTCTCGCCAAAATGCCGATATATTGCGATATATCGCCGATTTCTCGAGATTTATCCCGAAAAATCGTCAGACCGATATTTCTGCAAGAATATCGCGATATTTTCCTCCTTGCACACAACAATATATATATATATATATATATATATATATATATATATATATATATATTTCCATACCACAATGTCAAAATAATATCTTCATGTCTTTAAAACATGTTAGCACAAGTATAAAGATCCTGCTGCATATATAATTTCAATAATTTCTTCTCTTATCTGATGTGACATCTTACATTCATTTCTCATATAAACACAATATCTTTATTATATCCCACACAATTAAGGAGTCATTTAAACAAGCAAATATCCTATGTAGGGTCAGACAAACATAGTCTCACAATCGAGTTAACGATTGATTCTAATACAATTTATAGTAACCCGCTCTCTTTCATTATTTATTTATCTCTCTCATGTAAATATTATCCATTTTGAGTCTAATGGACCCTCATGATTTTAGTTAGATCATTATTGCTACTCACTATATAGACTACGAAACTTTGACAACTTTTTCTAAGCAAGCAACTAGCTTGCAAGGCTAAGATCATATACAAAGGTTTATCCATGTGCCTTCCTTCAAAACTCAACTTAGACTAACCAAGAATTTGGAAGGTCATCCTTATTTGAAAACAATCAACAAAGCATTAAGGTTGAAGTCATTCCACATCAATTAAGAAAGAAAAGAGGAAGAGCTTCCCTGTATTATAAAAGGAGATCTATACCCCCCTTATACTCAAAACATTTATCCTTTTGTAAGCTTTTATATTCTTTCCTCCTAATTGAGAGAAATATTGTAATTTTGTCATTATGATAGTTTTTTTTTTGGTCTTATCTCGTGGAGATTTCTATTATAATTAGAGGGTTTTACCACATAAGTATTTTTTTGTTCATTATTTTATTTATTATTATTGCTCTATTTTCCTTTTATTATTTTATTTTCAAATTATCACTGCGGGTGTCATTCATAACTAAAGACATTATAGAAAGCTAACTAATCCATTCCTAGAATCATATGAAAGTCATGAAAGTGAAACAGTGTTAAGTTAATTGACATCAATCATCAACTTGAAGGCGATTTTCTTTAGGCACATTAGTTAGGGAAAGAAGTTTCTAATATAATAAATGTAGTGGGTTCTTCTCAATTGTGTGGTGTTTTAAAGCCGTGAAGGTTATCAAGTCCTACCCGAACAAATGAAGATAATGTTTATCTACCTAATTGACTTTGTAATCTCATGAGACACAATGAAGATATGTCTACATGAGAGAATGAATATGATATTCCAATATTGAATAAAAAAAAAAGTTTTTGATATTATATATATTGTGACTACATGTGACTCTTCTTAAGTAAATAAATATGTTTTAAACATGTATCTATTACTAGAATAGACAATATTTACATAATAGAGAGCAAGTCATTACAACTCAAGCTAACATTAAAGTAAAAGCCAAGACTCTAACCGGGTGAAGTTAAAATAAAAAGGACATTTAAAAGAGAAAATAAAGATTACACTCATTTCATCTTTGAAGTCAATAGCTAAGTTGTGGCAGTGCTGGCCTGCATCAATTCACATAATTAATTGTTGAAATTGATAACTGTAACGGTACATTTATTTTTGAAGAAAGCTACGGGGAAGATATCTTAAACAAAACTTAATCAAATTCATAATTGTGGTGGTTGGAATCCAGAAGATATTTTGAAAGAAACTTATTAATTTCACAATTCAAGTCAGTTTAGATAAGCTATAATTTCTATGAAAGGGGTATCCACTTATGAACAAACCGGTTGATTCCATAATTCTGGTGGTTGGCTTCTCTAAGATATTTTCAATGATAATAAAGCTTGCTGTACTATGAATTAGTAGCCATCACATTGATTGGGACTAGACTAGCTAGTCAGGACTCAGGACACCACCATCATCACTATTAGAAACCCTCCAATTACTACTATCATGTGCAATGCCATTAATCCATCGCGACTAAACATAAACTACCCATCACTGACTTCCATGCTGCTCTGCTCTCCCCTTCCGGATGAAAATGTTGGGATTATCCGATTTTCACTTTCTGATTTTTTTTTTTTTCAAAAATTCCTTTATGAGATAATTTTCATAGAATCCACACGATTATATTTATATTTATGAAATAATTTTCTTGGAACCATTGTGTATTGATAATATTTTATTAAAATAATATTTTATTATATTATATATATTTTTCAACGAAATAACAAATCCATATTTAAATACACCTAATGAAATGAAATAAAAAATGAAAATAATAACTTACCCTTACTCTTAAAAATAAAGATAAGGAATTGTTGGTTTTTTACTACTATTAACTGTCAAATGGCAGCCCGAGCCCTTCATCAAAGATCAGACAGCAAAATTGGCTTACTCCAACCTCTTTCAAAACACTTAATATATTAAGCCCTTAATATATAAGTTTATCTGTGATGGAAATATATGAATTATTTGTAACGAATATATACGCCAGAACAATAAAATTTAATAAAATATAAAATTAATAATTTAAGAAATTTATTTGACTTTTTATTTATGATATTTTTTTAATAATTAAATATTATAATTATTCTATTTAATGAAATAAAATTTTTTCATACGTTTGCATGTTATCCTTATCGTGATTAATATAGTAACATTAAAAATAAAATAATAAAATATTTATAAGATTTTAATTATTTATATATATTTTCACTTATTATAATTATTTTTAATTTTAACACTATATAAATTATATATTTATGACATTATTTGTTTGACCACTATTTAGCCATTGATTTGATTATTAGACTATAAATCAGTAATATTTCAAATTTAATGATCCATTCACTTTGAAAATATTGCATGACCTACCAAACAAAGATTTGTCTTTAGAGAGGGACAAGAAACTAATGCTCCATCAATGCATTTTTAAAATGGTACATATATGGAGTAAAATAAATGTTCATGACCTACCATACAACTATTTATTTTGGAGAGGAACAAGAGATTAATGCTCCATCAATGCATTTTCAAAATGGTGCATATTGTCAAAAGCAAAATAAATGTTCATGGCCTATCAAACAAGCACCCAAAGAACTTCTTGTCCATGATTTTCGCTATCCATCATTTCGAGACTAATTAGCAAGGGTGAAATTTTAGTCTTCTCAAATTAGTATGCATATAATTAGAGTGGTCTGCCAAATGAGCACCGAAAGAGCTTCTTGTCCATGATTCTCACTATCCATCATTTTGAGACTAATTAACAAAGGTGAAATTTTGGGCTTCTCAAATTAGTATGCATATAATTAGAGATAGTTTAAGAAACATAAGGAGTCAGAGCTTACGATATTAAGATAATGAACTGTTTTGTAGCTTAAATAAAAAAATTTTATGTTATAAAAATAGAAAAAATAAAAAATTATATAGAAATTCTAAAATTGAATTATATCTGAGAAATCTTAAAGTTATGTTTGGTTTTTGAAAAATTTGAGGGAAAATATAAAAGAATAAAAATAGAAACGAAAAGTTGAAAAAATAAAAAATGAAGAAATATAAGATTTAAAGTCAATAGATTATTATTATATGCTACTTCAAATTCACTTTACTTGTTTTAACTTTTTTTATATAAAGATTAAATAATTTAAAAATGTACACATTTCTAACTAATTTTAATTATTTTTAATTTTCTTTTGTTTTTTCTATAGTACAACCAAACATTAGAAAATCATTTCCCATGACGTTTTTTCCTTAATATTTTTCAAGAATCAAACATAATCTAAATGTTGTTTTACATATTTAAAATATAACATCTCAATAATTAAAAAATATAAAAATAAATATACATATTATTTAAAATCTATTTGCTTACAATTTTAAGTTGTTAGGTAATAAGTCACATCTTATCCATTTGGAGCATAAGATGGGATGTATTACCCAACATCTTAAATTTGTAAGCAAAAAAATTTTAAAATACCAACAATTGGCTTATAATATTTTAAAAATTCATTATTAATTTCTTTGGCCTAAAATGAATGTAAAAATTTGAGATGAGGATTTTCCTCAACTATTGAACTTAATATGAAGATTGTGCACAACGAAACCATGGTGATGTGGTAGGCCATGGGTGGAAGGAAAACAAGGAACCAATAGCATTTAGTACTTCATAAAGGGAAAAAATTCAACTCCAGAATTAAGAAACTTTGGTACCTAAAAGATAGCATGTTTTTAAAGCCGTAAGTAGGAAGGAGAGAAAACTAGAACAAATGAACTTCAATTTTTTGTTATTTTAAAATTAAAAGAGCGTTGTAAAATAATTTTATATTATGATTTATATAAGATGTCACAATAATTTATTTTTTCCAAATCGCATGTATCATATTTTTTTCATGCATGGGTTATACCTCTTTCTTCCATTGTTTACTTTTTACAACTTAGTATTTAATATCAATGAGAGTACAATATATTAATTAATTGTCTAGAAATTATGATTTTGATTTCAGTTTTCAACTTCTACCTAAAGCTAAAAATAGAAAGCTAATCTAAATGAGTCTTTATTCTATTTTCTTTACTTTTTGAAGTTTTTTTTAAAAAAAAATTTTACATGTTTTTATCTAAATAAATAAATGAAAACAACTTTTTTTTTTTTTTTTATGAAGTTGTCTTCCTTTTATTTTGTTTTGAAAAATTATTTTTGTTACTAACTACAAAATTCTAAAATATTAAGATATATTTATGTAAGCCGGATGGGGCTACATGTTTCCAACTAAGCAAATAAGGTTTTGGATGTGTCTACTTAACTACTAGCCAACAACCTTTAGTCTTTTAAAAGAGTTTTTTCTTATTTGCATGGACAACCACAATCTAGCCAAGGAAAGTTGTCAGAATTGACATCAACCCACATCTATCATCATCCAATAAGGGAATCCTTCATAAATGAAAAAAATATAAGTACGTATAATATCCATTGTCTTCTTATGAATGGTAAGAAGTTTAATTTTTCCCCAAATTAATTACCTCTTTCATGAGATTTTGAAAAAAAAAATTTGCAAATTTAAAGATGTCGTCCCCACACACATAGGGAAAAATGGCCTTGACATGACTACTGTGACACAACTAAACAACTGACATCACATCATATGCATAATAATACAACTTTTGAAATGATTTAAATGGTGCACCTACCCTAACTTTGTTACCATTCAAAATATTTTTAAATTTTCAACTACCAGAGTTATTTTAAACCCCACCACTCCATAATGTGTGCGCGCACACACACATAGGACAAAATGGCCTTGACATCACCATCGTGACATGACGAGACAATAGACATCACATCATATGCATAATAATTTTTAGATGGTGCACCTACCTTAGCTTTTTTACTATTCAAAATGTTTTCTAATTTCCAATTGCTAGAGTTATTTTGAACCCCACCATTCCACACACACACGCGCGCGCGCACGCGAGGCAAACTGGCCTTAACATCACTATCATGACATGACTAGACAACAAACATTACATCATATGCATAATAATACAACTTTTGAGATGGTTTAGATGGTGCACCTACCTTAGCTTTGTTTTCATTCAAAATATTTCCTAATTTTCAACTACCAGAGTTATTTTGAACCCCACCATTCCATAATACACCCATACACACACATGGAGCAAAACGGCCTTGACTAAGACTAGTTTATTATCATTTAAAGTATCCACTAATCTCTATCCCCAAATGATGCATGAAATGGATCCACTTATTTTCTTAAAAATGATTTCTTGGTTTATTCCCATCCTTTAAAAAGTCAAGATGGCTTTCAAATATAATTTTTATATTTCTTACACCATATGATATGTACAATTAATTGTAAATAATGACTGGTGTATTATAAATGCATAACAAGCTATCATGTGGTCGCCTAAACATGACAACTACATATCAATAAGTATTATTGCATTGGTCCGTCAAACAAAGAGGAAAGACTTGGATGGTGCAACTAGCTTTGTTATCATTCAAAATATTTTTCTAACTTCCAACCACATGAGCTATTTTGAAGTCCCATGTCATAATTCATCAAATTGTTGGGCTAAGTTTGTTTAGCCCATAAAAGTTTCCTAAGCCCATATGTATTATGTAGTAGGTTATTTTATATTTGGGTATTTCCTAAGCCCAAATATATATATGTCTTTGGTATTATGAAAGAAGAGGTGATTGAGAAAAGGAAAGAAAATTAGGGTTGTTTTTTGGACACTATTCTAGAATTCAAAGGTGAAATCACAAGTTATTTCATTAATCTTTTGGGAAAGTTCTTGTGGTATGTTTTCTCCATGATTTCCTTATGTTCATTGATTTTTGGGGTGATGGATTCCTACCTCAAACATTGAGATATTTATATAAGTTTTCAAGGTGGAGAAACCTGTGAAAAATTAATTATTGTGTCCTCATTTTAGTGAAGTAGAAGAAATTTTCTTCGTGATTTTTAACCTTAATTTAGAGGGTTTTTTTTACTTCATATTTGGTGTTCCTTTTTTGGTTGAATGTTCTTAGATTATCATCCTCAATTTTTGTCAAGTTGTTATTATTGTTAAGTAGTGATTATTATTGTGAAGAAATCTTTAACCTTGGCGAGTGAATACCTCTCTCTTTAACTTCTGAACACAAACGAATGGACTCATTTTCTCACAAAGATCCCTTCATGTCCACATGGTTGTGGTATCCAAAGGTAAAATCAAAACCGATGAAGATTAAAATCACGTTTAAATATATTTTTTATGTTTTCTATTTTTATACATAGAAATATTATTTTTAAATTATTAGAGAAATATATTTAATAGTTTTGATTGTACTTTTTAAAAGAAAAATATATTTGATAATTACATAATATTACAAGTAAAAAATTCAATGTTTTTCCCACTATTTTTTTATTATTATTTTGGTGATTCCAATTTTTTCAATTTTCCAGCATTCTTTAGTATTTGTGTGAAAGATACCAATATCATTAATTAACAATTTTTATTTTAAAATTTTGTTTAAAAAAAATATTAAAATCAATAAATTTATTATATATTCATTATTATATGATTTTTTTTATCATTAAACTTTAAAAACAAAAAGTAGAACAAATCACTAGACGTGATGAGAAATTATTTCCAAATTTTAATTTTAGAAATAGAAATAGAAAAGTATTTAAAGTTATTTTATTTTTATAACCTCTCGTTATCTTCCATGTTTACAAATGTGAAAGTGATTATAATCAACCTCAACTTTAACAATTATAACAAGTCCCATACCTTTTTTTCAAAGGTTAGTTAAATGCACGATACAAATTGGACATCAAGCAAATTTGTTATTAAAGAAATTTATAATGAAGATGGCTTGGACAATATCCATTAAAAATGACAATTTGCATCCATAAACTAGGCTAAAGATTTACAAACACTAAACTTTTGTTGTTTGTAGATATATGTTTCAAATGTACTATTTTCATAAGTACTACAACTTATATATATATATATATAATATTAAAAAAAAAGACATTTTATCTTATAATTTAGTATTATCTTAGATGCATGGCATGTGCTTTTTTTAACTAGTATATATAAAATCAAAGTTACTAAGATAAAATATAAAATAAATTAAAAAAAAATCTAAATATTAAGATATATTTATATAAGTGACATAAGGTTTGATCCGCATTTCTGGACAACCAAATTATGTTTTGGACAAGGTCACTTAAATGCTTGCTAACAATCTTCAAATCATTTTAAAAAAGGTTGCTTTCTATTTGCATTGAACGACTACAATCTAGTTAAGAAAAGTTACCAAAATTGATAGTCATCAAGGGAGCATGATAAGTAAGGGGCATGATAAGGTCCATCATGATTCACTATGGGAATTTTATAGAAATGAAAATATGAATATGTTTTGACTACCTATATATTGTCTTCTTGCAAGAAGTTTCGATTTCCACAAAATTCCCCCCTTTTACACCCGCCAAATCTCATTGATAACAAGAAAGCCAGACCTATAATTTCAATATTAAATTTCTCTAATTGAGAGAACCTGAACCATACACCTAGTAAACAAATTATTTCACCTGATCCCACATTGTAAGCATCATTACATCACATCATGTGCCTAACATTCCACTCTTCTCCATATTCATACCTAACAATTTTTCATATAATAGTGACTATACTTACAACTTGTACATATCTTTCCATTTTTCAATTCCCTTTAGCTCATGCATAATAGGTAACCATAAGATTAAGGAGTTAAAAGACTATAGAGAAAATTAATTTCACATCTACAATTTGTTTAGCATTATCTAGCAATTTAATTTTTTATGTAAATTGAAGCTTAATATTATATCCAAGCCAATGAATTTGAACCCACAATTAAGTTAATTTTTAGTTAAATTGTTTTTAATTAAAAACTTATTACTTAATTTTTACTAAAATTATATTTGGATGTCAAAAATTTAAGAAAAAATATAAGGAAAAAAATAGAGATGAAAAATAAAATTTTAAAAAAAAGTGAAAGAAAATAATAAATAGAATTACAATTAATAAATCATTTTTATATGTCATTTCAACCTCATTTATCTTCTTCTTTTATCTCCTATATAAATATAAAATAATTTAAATATATATAATTTTTTTAAATTATTTTTAATTATATTTTATTTCACATTTTTCATGGTATAACAAAATATGAGAAAACCATTTTTTTTAGGAGTTTTTCTTTATTTAGTATTTTTCTAGAAGCAATAAACATGAGTAGTAAGATTGTTTGATAAAATTAACTTAAAACTTTTTAAAATTATCAAATTAACTTAAATATCCATATTAAAAATGAAGGTATAATTATCTTTGAAGAAACTCATTAACTCCATAATTCTAGTGGTTGTAAATGCAAGGATTTTTCAAATGATAATAAAGTTAGTTGAGTAGTTTTGAATGTTTGGGTTCCAACGTATAATATTGTAGTATATATTACAAGTAATGACTAATGAGTATACATATATTATCAATGCACAATGCATGAATTTCATGTGTTCACCTAAACATGACAACTAGTGTATTAATTATGGTCACTTAACCATATAAATTGTTAATTAATTAAACTACAAATGTTATCTATGCAATTTTTTTTTTTTTTTTTTTTTTATGAAATCCTAAAATATTAACTTTTATGTAATATTTCACATCAGATAGAGGAAAAAGTTCCTAATACTATATATACGAACTTCTCTAATCAATAATAGGGATTATGGTGGTTAAACCCAATTTCTAGGCATGTGAAAAATACTTTATTGCTATTATTGATCTTGGTTCTTAAATTTCTTTAATTATAGGTGAATTTCCCGTGCTTGAATAGGCTGAGACGACAAAGAAGGTGAGTTCTATATTTATCTTTGTTTTTCTTTTTAAATTACTAATAATTGGTTCCTTGTGCCTCTTCCCTGCAAATTGTACTTTCCAAACATTACCATGAGATAGAAAAGCAAGAATTATACTCAAAATGATCGAGAATATGAAAGATCTGGATACGGTAGCTCTAATACTTGATTAATTAAATCTGTAGCTTATCAATCCTAATGGTGTTAAACACACTAGATGATGGGAAATAAAACAGCAAAATGTGATCACCAAAAACATCCAAATTAATAGAAAATTTTGATGTACATGTATTGTTTTTTTCCCATATATAGGTGCAATTAATTGTAGATAAATGAGTATATATATCATGAATACATAACCATCACGTGGTTGCCTAAACATGACGACTCCATGGATGTCAACAAGTGCAAGTGCATTGGTCACTTGTCCAAATAGAGAGGGAAGACTTAGATGGTTAAGCCTGTTTTGTTATCATTCATATTTTCTGACTCCCAACCACTTGAGCTACTTCGAAGGCCCATCCCATAATGCACCAGATGGATGAGTCATTTTCCAGTCTCCTAAACATCATGAATACATGAAAGTGGTTATGTTATCATGAATACATAACCATCACGTGGTCGCCTAAACATGATAGCTCCATGGATGTCGACAAGTGCAAGCGCATTGGTCTCTCATCCAAACAAAAAGGTAGGACTTGGATGGTTAAGTCTATTTTGTTATCATTCATATTTTCTAACTTCCAACCACTTGAGCTACTTTGAAGGCCTATCCTATAATGCACCAAATGGATGGGTTCATTTTCTAGTCGCCTAAACATCATGAATACATAACAGTGGTTATGTTATCATGAATACATAAACATCATGTGGTCGCCTAAACATGACTGCTCCATGAATGTCGACAAGTGCAAGTGCATTAGTCACTTATCCAAACAAAGAGGGAAGACTTGGATGGTTAAGTCTACTTTGTTATCATTCATATTTTCTAACTTCCAACCACCTGAACTACCTTAAAGGCCCATCCCATAATGTACCAAATGGATGAGTTCATTTTCTCGAGAAGGTTCCTTGTGTCCACATGATTATTGTGCATGTCAAAGCTAAAAACAAAAGTGATAAAGATTAAAATCCAATTCAAATATACCTTTTACGTTTTCTATTTTTATACATAACACATATATATAATTTTCCAATAATTAAATAAATATATTTAATATTTTTTTTAAAAAAAATAAAAATATATTTGATAATTACACAATAAAGGTAAAAAAGTTAGTTTTGGAAATATAAATAGAAAATGGTTTTAAGTTATTATTAATTATAACCAATCTCCCATGTTTATAAATTTGAAAGTGATAACAGTCAACCTCAACTTTTAGAGTTATGGGAATGATAGAAAGGTTAATAAATGAACAATTCAAATCATGTAATTTTTGTTATTTATAGATATATGTTTAAATTGTACTCTTTTCTTAAACATATAGAGTACATTTTCATATTTATATTTTCTTTCACAAGAATAGATTTCTTTTTGTTTTCAAATATATATTTTAAATATCCTCTTTTATTAAGTCAGTACAACTCTAATATATATTTATAATAGTTTCATACTTGTTTATTTTATATTTATAAAAATATTAAAAAATTACATTTTGTCTTATAATAAGTGTTATCTCAAGTGCATGGCACATGTTTTTTTAACTAGTATATA
Organism: Vitis riparia; assembly: GCF_004353265.1. Lineage (NCBI taxonomy): Eukaryota > Viridiplantae > Streptophyta > Magnoliopsida > Vitales > Vitaceae > Vitis > Vitis riparia. The sequence continues at coordinate 22,229,691 of NC_048440.1, forward strand.
TTAAAGATACTAAAATTAAAATATTAAATTAACTAAAAAATTTCTCAAGATATATATTTACATGTAAACACAACAAAAATTCAAAATAGGAAAGCTAAGAATGAGGGTAATGGTGACCAATGCTTCTTTCCATCACTGTGAAATGGAATGGACTAAGGAGGGTGGATAAACACTGAGCGTTCTTGAAATCACTGCAATGTTCCTCTGTCCATGATTTGGGATGCTCCACCTTAAAGGACTATTCATTTCAACATCCTATTAAACAATTCATTTCACATGGCCCCACATGGCAACATGGCCATGATGTCACTGCCATGACATCACATCATGTGCGTAACATGCAACATCTCTTCATATTCATGCCTACAAATTTTCCATATTTACACCTAATGTTTTTCCATATTGTGTGATATTCATACCTATGATTCTCCATATTCACACCTAATAGTTTTCCATACGGTGTGATGAATGGTAAAATTTATACGAATCTTTCCATTTTCCAGTTCCATTTACCACATGCATAACAATAACCATAAGACTAAGGTGTTTAAAAGATTTTAGTCAAAATCAATTTCACATGTATAATCTGTTCAATATTATCTAACAATTTAAGTTTTTATGTAAATTGAAGCTTAATAGTATCCACAGCCTATGAATTTGAAGCAATCAACTTCCCATTTATAAGCCAATACCTTGATTACAGGCAGTATTATTATTATATTATTAAATTAATAAGATATTTTGTAAAACTTAAAGATTTTTTATTTAACAACTTAAATTGATTTTTATTTAATTATTATAAAATTAATTTAAAACTTATTACATAATTTTTACTTTAAAACTATATTTGATTCCCAAAAAAATTAAAGAAAAATACGAGGAAAATAAAATAGAGACAAAAAGTAAAATAAATAAATAAAAAGAATTTTGTGAGAAATGAATTATTACTTATTTCAAACTTAAAAGTTTATATAGATTTAAAGGTAATAAATTATTTTTATATATCATTTCAATCTTATTTAACTTATTTTTCATCTTCATTATAAATATTAAATAACTTAAAATTTTATAATTTTTAAATTAATTTTAATTATATTTTTTCTCTTGTATTTATTATAATAAAATCAAACATAACAAAATTATTTTTATTAATATTTTTTCTTTATTTAATATTTTTATGGAATTAAATATAAGTAGTAAGAATGTTTGATAAAATTAACTTAAAACTTTTTCTAAATTATCAAATTAACTTAAACATCCATACTAAAAATGAATATATAATTATTTCTAAGGTACGTCAAAAGTGTTTTAATTTCTAAAATCAACTTTTTACAATATTTTTTAAAACTAGAAATTAACATTTATTACTCATACGCAAGCTATTCTTTTTACTATCAAATATTAACAGCAATGTCATTTTACTTGTAAAGATCCAAAAAAAACATTATTGAAAAAACTGTCTTTTTACTCCTTTCCATTTAATTATGGAACTACAAGACATTATTATTATTATTATTATTATTATTATTATTATTATATATACAATTGCATCCGAGCCACACCCCCACTCTGGTCTCCCTCTCTGAAGAACCTCCCATGGCGGACATCCACCAACTCAACGGGAATTTGTACCGTGCTCTGATGGAGAAGAACCCCAAGGATGTGTTGGGTTTCCTTCCAGAGGACGAAGGTCCATTGCACAAAATCACCATACATAAAGACACCGTTCTCCATATGGCCTGTTACTCCAAGCAGTGTGATCTCGCGCTCGAATTACTGCAACTGTTGCCCCCCAGTCTTAACCAGCGACTCGCCAACACTAAAAACGATGTGGACAACACTATCCTCCACGAGGTAGCCACTTACAACGCCATGACTGACGTTGCCACTGAAATATTGAACAGAGCTCCGGAGTTGCTTACTGCTCGTAACATCCTTGGAGAGACACCTCTCTTTCGGGCGGTCCGGTACGGGAAAGATGAAATGTTCAAGCTACTAGCTGAGAAGCTTGACCGTATGGATTTTGAAACTGAAGAAGATCGTAAAGCCTGTTTGCGGAGGAATGATGGAACAACTATTCTCCATATTTCCGTATTTACTGAGAATTTTGGTGAGTTGTCAGTAAACCACTAGAAAGAAGATGGATTACCTCATAAGTATTTTAATTAGTGAAAATCTTAATTAATTTAGATTGAATTTTGAGTTGATTTCCTCTTTTGTACCTCTAATCTAGTGCTAATATAGTTGTTTCTTTCATTTCTGTTAAAAACTATGTGAACAGACTTGGCGCTGTTGATAGCAGAAAGATATGGAGATTTAATTAGCGCCTGGGACTCTAACCAAATGACGGCTCTTCAACATCTAGCATGCAACCCATCGGCATTTCTCAGTGGATGCGAACACGGACATCTGAGGCGATTCATCTACTCTTGTATAGTATCTTTATTCTCTTCTCCACTCACCGGATTAATTAAGTTCTTTTGGCACTGTTATAATTTTCATAAGGGCTTTCAGTATGTGCCCAAATACTTTGAAAAGTCGTTAAAAAATCAGAAGAGGGCTTGTGGTCCTTGCCTTGGTATAGCTTTGGCTTACGTTCCTTTTGATAATAGCAAATTGAATATTAATGCCTTTTTTTTCTCTTCCTTTTGACAGAACTAAGAAAAGGTTTTCCAAATTCCATCAGTCTCTCTGTTTGTCATACTATCTGTTTTTCACTTTCCATGGTCTTTTTTTATTCTTTTTTTTTTCCTGAAGAATTACATCGTGGAATTCATACTAACCAAGCGTTTTTCAGGTATTTCAAACAAGGCCAGGGGAGGTCGGTGTCAAGATCTTAAATCTGTTGGTAGGTTCTTGGGACTCTGGTACTCTACTGTTTATGTTCTTTGTCTAATGTCTTAAATGCTGATATGCGAAGAAAATTACCATTTGTTTAATTAGCCCTCCACTAGGGCAGATTTACGGCACATTTGAATGCTCTCTTTTTTTTTTCTTTTTTTGTCCCATAAAAATTGTAATTTTTTATTTTATTTTTTTTAATTTTTAAAGGAACATTTGAGAGTTTCACAACATTTTTTAAGACAATTATAAAAAAAAAAGGGAATAGTAGTCAGTTATTTTTAAAAACAAAATTTTCTTAATTTAAATGGTTCTTAATTATAAAAAAATAATATTTGAAAATCATTTTATTTATCAACTCAAATATATATGGAAACAATTTTCTTTACTTATTCTCAATATAAAGTTATTATACACCCACCTACAATGCAAATATTTTCAAAGTATTCTCCATCTTTCCCATGGTTGTTTAAAGTATAAAAAATAATTAAAAACACCTAAAATTTATTATAAAAAATAACTTGTTATGAGAATAAATTCTGAAAAAACTATTTTGTAACAAAAGTCTATCAAATATGTTTTCCAAAAAAAAACTATTTTTAAGAATTGTTATCAAACATGTTCTTAACTTCAACAAATTAAATGAATTTAGGTTTTTTTTCTTAAGTTTCTGTGTAAAAATGAACCTGGAATTTGGCTTACACAATCTTTTCTTAGTATTATCCATAGAGGGTCTTTTGCGCTGTCATTCATATGAAGCATTTGAATTTATTGTTCTTCGTTCTTGAGAAGTTTTCATGATAAATATAAGGGAACTACTAACTTTTATTTTATTGAAAAGCTAAATCACGCTTTAGATGGCCCATTTGGGAAGCACTTTTGGAAGAAAAGCATAGATATGATGCAGCTCGCGAACTTGCCAGTAAGTTACTAGAAAGTGATACTTCCTGGGAGGCTACGAATCCTCAAGCAGTGGACCGAGGGTCCATTTCTGTGCAAGAGAAAGGAGGAGACTCATCGGTATCATCAAAAGAAAAGGCAAAAGTGGATCCCTCTATTGCCCTGCAACACCCAGATGAGAAGAAAGGAAAAACCTCTCCAGAAGTCAATAGAACTAGATTCAACAATATCAGGAACAAGGAAACTCCATTGTTTTTGGCAACAATGTCAGGCATTCCAGAGATTATCGATGAAATACTCAAGAAGTACCCTCAGGCAATTGAGCATTATAATGACCAAGGAAGGAACATACTTCATGTAGCGATCAATTACCGCCAGATAGAGATTTTTGATAGGGTGGTCAAGATGGAAATGCCAGCAAGGAGGCTACTACGGGCAACAGACGCTAAAGGGAACTCCATTCTGCATATGGTAGGAAAGAAAGGAAAACGCTATGTCTCGAGAAAATCACGATCCCCTGCAATCCAATTGCAAGAGGAGTTGCTCTTGTTTGAGGTGCACTTCCACTACCCCATTCATAATCTTGTTAGGGTCCATGATCCAGTAGCTTGAGTTAATATGATGATAATGGCCCAAAAATGATAGTACTAGTGGTTCATGTGGTTTTTCTTCTATATGCAGCGTGTGAAGGAATACTCTAAATCCCATTTCCTCAAGGTCTTCAACCATAACAACCAGACTGCAGATGAATTATTTGCTTCCAACTACTGTGAACTTCATGAGGAAGCCAAAGAATGGCTGAAGCGCACCGCTGAAAACTGCACCATTGTGGCTGTTCTTATTGCTACCGTTGCCTTTGCTGCAGCCTACACTATACCAGGAGGACCAAATCAAAGCACTGGTATCCCACTCCTCCTTTCTCAACCATTCTTCGTGGTTTTCACCCTGGCGGATGTAATCTCCCTCACTTACGCCTTGACATCTGTCATCACATTTCTCTCAATCCTCACATCTCCATTTCAGTTACAAGACTTCAAGAAGTCTCTTCTTCGAAAGCTGATGCTCGGTTTTACGTTTTTAATCCTTTCCGTGTCCATGATGATGGTGGCATTTGGTGCAACAGTCATCCTTATGATACAGAATAAGGAAAGGTGGACCAAAATTGTCCTATACTCGGTTGCATTCCTCCCAGTTATTATTTTTGCGCTCTCATATTCCCCACTATATTATAGACTCCTGAAAGCTTGCACTGGTCTGCTCAATCTTGCACTTGAGCTTTGCCCCAGGTGTACTTGTGTTTCTCCACCATCATGGACAACCAAGTTTTTCAACCGCGGAAAATCCAAGCCCAACCGCCCTCAATCTCAAACATTCAGTTCCAAGTGCCCTTCTACATTTCAAACCACTGATTCTTCAGTTTGAAAGGCCAGTGAGGACCTATGTATGTATGTATAAGTGATTTGAATGCTTCTTTCTCTTTTATTTGCTTAGAACTGATTGTACAAATGTTATGTAATAAGTGAACCGGTAGTTGATGATATTTTAACAAACGAAAAAAATGAAACGGAAGGTTTTAATAAATGCAGAAAACCCAACACCAAGGAGGCAAAACAATGGAACTAATTAAGCATCGCTGTTTTCTTCAACTTAAGAGGAAAAATGTAGAAATTTCAGACGAGCAAAAGGGTCAAAACCACCATCAGAATGGTAATAACAAAGGGAAAAGATGGCAAAAGTTCAGCGCCTCTTTTTGGCAAAAAGGCCGAACATCATTTAGCTTTGTTGGCGAAGACAAAACATTAATAATACATGTTCCGAGTAAGAAGATTGAAAAGTAAACAAACAAATAATTCTATGTATAGTAGTATTGCTAATTCATTTACCGGTATCATGTCTATTCCATCATTCTTGTTTATTGTCTTCCATCATTCTTGTTTAGTATTATTGCTAATTCATTTAAGGGAAAAAAATTAAACTAAGGATTAGGAAGTATTGATCCAAAACTGATAGTGTTAAATGCCATAGAAAGGAAGGAGAGAAAAGCATAACAAATAAACTTCAAATTTTCATTATTTTTAGTACCAAAAGAGTGTTTGATAAATCAATTCAATGATTTAATATGATTTAATGATTTAATGGTATTGGTTAAGTATATTAAGTGTGATTACTAAAATAAATTAATATTATAACTTAAAGTTAAAAATGATTTAATGTATAATAAGTTAATTAAAATAATGACTTTTTCTATATCATAAATGTTCTATACCTTAAGTGGTCATGTCTATTCCTTTGTTTGTCTTTTATAACATGATTTGCTTAACATGAATGTTAATTTAACTTGTTAGAAGTGTTATTGGTAACATGGATCAAGAAAAGAATACAATCATTGTTTTGTCATTTCTTTTAGTGCTTATATATTATATGTCTTATGTATCAAAATTGATTTTTTTATAAAATAATTAATTATTTTTGCATAGAGTTTAGTTTACAATTAGTATAAGAGCCAAACAATTTTGGATCATAAAACATATTTTTCAAATTTTGGTTGCTTGATCTTATGAACAACTAATATATATATATGAATGACTGATGTATCAACAAACATTTTCAGTGTTTTATAATTTTAAACATGTGATTATGGAAATCCCAAGAGATAGTTTTATCTAGTATGAATGTTGATTTATTTGTTTGTTTGTGATTAATTATGTTATATGTTGTTCAATTTATAAAACAAGTATATTGGTCAACCCAACAAAGGATCATCACTATATTTGATTATATGATAAAAGCTCAATAATAAAAGATTGATGAAGTTTTTACTCATTGGTGTTAAACTTCGTTATGTTTCAATACTTTTACTTAATAGTTATTGCATATTTATATAATTTAATTAATTTATAAATTATTATAATTCAGCTCAACAGAAGGATTATAATAATATACTTTCTATGTTATGTGATTGTAGCTCGATCCAATGAAAGAACTATGACATAATCTCATATGTTTTATGATTAATGTGTTATCTAATTGTAGTTAGATTATTGTAAAGTGTAGTGTTAAATATTGTCATGACATAGAAATAATTTTTTATGAATTAGTTTTTATTTTATTTTATTTTATTTTATTAAGCAATGAATCCTATTGCTATTAGATAGTTTGGAATTGAACAATTAAGTGGGGGCAAATATTAAAAAATGGAAGGAACAAATTGGAATTATTCTTGGTTATACTGATTTGGACTATGTCTTAAGAGATCATACACCCATAAAGTCTACTTTGGAAAGCATTAATGAACAAAAGGTTTTTTTTATTATAAAAAGTGGGAGCACTTTAATAGTATGAATCTAATAATGATGAAAGGTTCAATCACTCACATAGAGCAATCACATATTCATATAATGCAATAAGCTATATTAAATTAGTTGAGGAGCATACTACTCTTAAAAATTTCCAAGTCCTTGGCAAGTACTCAAAATGATCAAAATTTCCAAGTTCCAAGACTTGATTATTATGGTTATGAATTAAAGTTTGGAAATAATGTAGTTTCCTTGTTCTATAGTACTTCTTTTTTGGTTGGCTCTGACACTTTATGTGGTAGCCTTTATTCATTTAATTTAGATTGCAAATATTTGCAGTCTCGTTTATCTTATCATGTGCATGAATTCTATAAAAAATGAGATCGAGTGAATGAAAATTCATCTATATTGTGATATAAGCAATTGGGTCACATTTCAAGAGAAATGATGGAATGTCTCTTGAAAGAGTTTTAACTTCATTTAATTTTTCTTATTTTAATATTTATGCCAAATGCATCAAAAGAAAATACACTACAATTAAGAAAAATGGTGCATTAAGGGCCACTAAATTGTTAGAATGTATTCATACTGACATTTGGAGACCTTATCCAATTCCAACTATTAGTAGACATAAGTATTTTATTAGTTTTATTGATGAATTTTTGAAGTATTCTTCTTATATACGTATCTTATTCGTGAAAAATCTAAAGCACTAGATGTTTTAAAGATCTATAAAGTTAAGGTTGAAAATCAACTTAATCGACAAGTTAAAAGGATAAAATCTTATAGAGGTGGTTAATATTATGGTAAGCTCATATAATCAAGTCAACATCCTAGTGTGTTTGCCTTATTTTTAAGAAAGTATGGTATTGTGGCAAACCACTCAATGTTTGGTACACCATAGCAAAATGGTGTAGCAAAGCAACAAAATCCTACTTTAATTAACATTGTGAGAAGTAAAATGTGTGACTCAACCTTGCTTTAATTTTTGTGAGGTGAAGTTGTGGACCCTCCTTCGATCCATCGATCGACGCAACTCACGATTAAAAATAATGTGGAGAAAAAGTGGTTTTCGAGTTTTGGAAAATCCGTCTCCGATGAGGAACGGTTTTGTTTGGAGTCGCCACTTACTTTTTATTTTTATTTTTGAAATAAGAAAAATTAAGTAAGAACAAAAACTCCTTAATGACTCCAATTAAGAAAAAACGGTCGCGAAACTCGATTTTTGGGTCCGAGGATTAAGTTACCTATTAGGAAGGTACCTCATGCGAGGTAGCACCCCTCTAGGCCCAGGATCCGGTTTCTACTAGTGAATTGGGTACACTGAAGCATATAGGTCAAAGGTCAGTCAATCCCCCCAGGCTACATAGATGACAAGACTCATACAATCCTAGCTGATATTCGACATGCATAGGAAATCAACAATCAGAACAATGATGCGTACCTGAGGTCCCTAACTATGCGCTGCGGAAAAAGGGTGAGTCAATAAGCACAAGCACACAACATATGCAACCCCTAAATCTACTAAAATTTAATCGTATTTCTACTTGAATTAATAGAATTTTTCAGCTATGACCAAACTCTATACATGTAACCTCTAATCTCCACCAAACGACCACCAAAATGCAACCATGAAACTTCATTACGTAGCTAAAATTTAGTAATTCCAATTCCATCAATTTTTAGTTGGGAATTAACATCTCTTCCGCTTGAATTTCATCCACTAACAGCCACAAATTCCATAATTCTCCATAAAAAATAAAAAAATAAAAAATTGAATCCGAAATTTTCAAAATTTTGGAAACTTTGGAAATGGAAACTTAAAAAATTAAATTCAAAATTTTGGAAATTTTGGAAGTGGAAATGGAAACTTATAAATTAAATTTGGTGGGCTTTGAGAACGACTTAGGAGGGTGGCCATGCATGGCTACGTGGGAGCTATGGGAGGGTCATATGGTGGCCATGAGCGAACTGTGGGCTACATGGGAGTTGGAGAATTACCATATGGTGGCCATGGGTGAGCTGTGGGCTGCATGTAGTTTGGGTTTCGTAGAGAATGAACAGTTGAGGAGGTAGAGAGAGAAGTGGGTATGGAAAATGGTGACATGGGTATGGTGGTATGGATGAGCTGTGAGGATGTGTGGGTTGGGTAGTAGCTTTAAGCTACATGTGGACTGCATTTGGTGGCCATTTGAAGACCTTGAGTTGCATGTGAGCATATGGTGAGGTGTGTGGTGAGTTGTGGGATGTGGGATGATTGTGTGGGTGAGCTGTGTGGGCTTTGGGGTGGCCATATGCTGGCCGTAGGTGAGCTATGGGATGTGTTGGTTGCATGGTGATGTTGTGGTAGTCGTGGGGTGCATGTGAGGATGGCCTTGAGCTGTGAGGGAGGTGTAGGTGAGCTATGGGATGGTCGGGTGCTGTGAGGAAGGTGTAGGTGAGTTGCATGGTGGTGGTGAGATGGCCATGGGAGCTTTGTGGGCCGCATGGATGAGCATGTGGTGGCTATGGCGGCCATGGGGTGCATACGGACTGTAAGTGGGCTGCATGGGTGGGTTGTATGATGGTGGTGTGGAGGTCATGGGGGTTTTTGATTCATGCCTAATTGGTGTCTCAACTGATTCGTGTCCAGCTGGTGCTCCTTGATTGAGGGATTAATCAACAAAATTTATAACCTATTACACCATATACTAGGGTAGCAAAGACAAAGCTACTATAGCATAGTGGCTCTAGGATCGTTCACTGGGATGGGTTTTCACTTCACAAATGATATTAATTTAAAGCTGAATTGGTGCCTTTTCATTTCAAGGTTAGCTTTAAAAGAAAACATAAAGATGTTTGAAAAAGGATTGGTTTTAAGCTAACCAAAAATAGTAACTGATTTTACTTACAAAGAAAAGTGTTTCTTGGAGTTTCAGATCACTAGGCTCAGATTCCTCATACAAAAAGGGAGTTCCGGTCACTTGTTTCTTTTCCTCGCATTAGAGAATTAACATATAGTTCCTTCTCCAACCGATGTTGTACAGATGCTTCCCATTAATGGGTTCAAACACTAAATCCCTCTCACTGATGCACCTTGCAATGGCTCATACCTCTCACCTAGCACTTGCCATTCAAGGTGATCTTTAACCTTGGATTACCCGTCACAAGCTCGCAAGAGATAACTAATGGATGTCTCCTTGGAGTCCAAAAGCTTACCAAGTGTTGGCAATTCTAGAAAATCCTACCTTCAACTCACCTCCCAGAGGCTCGCAAGAGGTAAACTAGTGAATCTCCATGGACGGAGATCACTTGCCTTACCAAGTGTTGGCCCAGGTGATTTAAAGGCGTTTTAAGTTAACTAAAAAGATAAAAACCATTAACGGGTCACACTTTCTCTTCATTAAAAACTAAAACAACAAAACTTCCAATTTATGCATGTGGAAACTTACCCGGCTTTCCTCACTCCAAGAGACAAAGAGCCTAGCCTCTCATCCTCTAAGGAAAAATCCTCAGAGTTTGATTGGCTAGAAAGAAAACTAACGAGAAAACAAGAATATAAAGAAGAAACAAAGCAAGTGCTCTGTTCGTCGATTACATATATGATATATTATATGATGGATTATATTCTTTTACAATGGATGCAAGGGAGTTTATATAGGAAGGTAATTTACCCTTCCTTGGATACTTCCTAGCTAAGGAATTACATGAGTGGCTGAATACAAGGAGAAAATGGAAATTTAGACAAAAATATCTGAAGAAAAATATCTAAAAGAGTCGGTGCAAATATCGGGAAGCACTAAGGACCATTTCGCAGGTGAAAATGAGGTCTGCGAAATTTCGCAGATGCACAAAAAGGGCTGCGAAATTACTTCGCAGCAACCGGTTGGTTTCGTACCGCTGCGAAGTGGTCTTCCAGCTTGCAGCTATCAGTTTCCAACTTGACGTGAAACTTCAGGGGGAATTCACAGCACTATGCAAAAAGGCTGCGAAATATCTCGCAACAAAAGGGTGATTTCGCAGCACTTTGCAAAATCTTCCTTCAGCTTGGAGCAGTTTTCTTCCGAAGGCTGTAACTTCCTCATTTCAGCTCTAAATCACGCACCGTTTGAAGCGTTGGATTCTTGACTTCCTGAGCTTTGAAATGGTATATAGAATGTAGAAAATGGACTTCGGTAAGTGCTCCAAAAGTGCGAAGGAAGACTGCAGCTGCTGTCTTCTGTTTTCTTCACTCTGTTTTCCTCTTTGCTTCTCTCCTTGCATTCCGGATTTGCTTATGGCAAAGGACTTCAAAGCTTTGGTTCTTCATGTTTCTGAGCTCTTCATTGCTTTGCCATGGATTCCAAAAAACTCTCCTCAATCTTGGATTGCTTTGGTGATCAAAAAGCTATCAAAACACCAAAACTTAACACAATTTGATTAGAATTGATTGCAAGGAACCTTAACATGTTAATTGGGTTAAAAGGCAATAACTACTACTCAAAAGTGTTTAAAAGGATTAATTACAAGCTATCAAATAGCACTTTTTGAGTAGTAATCAATTGCGGGCTGCATGGGTGGCCATGTGGTGCATGAGAGGTGTGGGGGAAGCAAGCTTTGGTTGGGTGGAGGCTTGAAGCCTCCACGGGTGTGAATGGTGGGAAAGGATTTTAAGAGAGGGTCACATGCACCTAGGTAATGAAGATGATAGAAACTTGTGGGGAACAAATGGAGGAAGAGTGGTTCAGATCAAAATGGCTAAATGGGTTTCTCTTGATGGAGAAGAAGGTGGACCATAGAGAACAATTATGGACAACCCGGTACCAAAGAATGACAATAACCATACGGCAAACCTAAGTCCCATTTCAACTGGTCAATGGTTCATAAAGGAAGTATCCTTTCATTGGTGAGCATAAGGAGTTTCCTAAGTCTATTGAGGAGATCCATCTTATTTTGCTGGAGAACATTAAGTGCTTCATGGTGGAGATTCGAGGCTTTTGGAGTCAAGCGGAACCATGGAACATGAGTGCCTCCACCTCGATGGTGAGAAAGACGGTATATGGGAAAGCCACCATGGGGATTAGATGAAATGATGGAAACAAGTGTGCAGGTTGCTCTGAGATTTCTCTCACCAGATTGCAACAACATCCAATACCCTATCTTTTATATACCCATTTCAACTTCACATTCACAAGACTAAATTTCTACTGGTAAATGAATCATCTCTGATGTACATATAGGAAACCAGAAACTCTTGCTCTGCTCAATGATAACCACCAGACCATCTTCTTGAATGGATGGTCATGAGGATACGGTCCTAGTAATGATATCACAAACTTACCCAAAGAAACCAGAAACAGAATAACACAGAGAAAAAATAAAAAGAGAGAAGCAAGTGCAGAGCATAAATATTCACCAAAGATGCAGAACCCCTTTCATTAATTTACTTATGGGTTTCATAATCAATAGATTAATCCAGGAAATAATATTAAGAAGAGAGCCTGGAATATACTAACACCTCCAAACGTGAAACAACAACCAAAATGCAATCCAAAAAAAAAAAAAACCTTTGAACATACCAGAGATAAAGGATGAAGCAGCCATAATCAACCCATAACAACTCAATTAATGATGCAAAGGAAACAAAAAGAAAAAAGATAAAGAAACATGATGAACAAAGTAAATGAAGAACCCAAACAGTTTTACTAGATACCTCTCCTCTCAAACAGGATTTGTCTGGCTTCAAACTGGCCTTCTCCTTTTGATCCTCTACCCCACTCCCTTCTTCTATGTACTTCACTTGTTTCCTTCTTCTTTTTCTTCCAGAACCTCTCAATTTTTCCTAGAAAAAATTCTCCTTCAGATCATCCACCTTTATTTTCTTTCTGATTTTTTTTTCTCTTCTTGTTTTTTCTTTTCCTTCCAATCTCTCCTGCTCTCTAAAAACCTCTACAACTCTTATCAAACTTCCTCTACCTCTTGATTTTCTTTCTTCCCCTTTAAGATTCCCCACCCGGCTCCATTTTCCACAACCCATCTCGGAAAACTCTAGCTTTCATATTTTCCTTTAAAAAAAAAAACTCATTTTCCCATGCAGTACTCCACCGATCCCCAAATTTTCCTTTTTCAATTTTTTTAGTAAATAAAATAATAAAAATAAAAATAAAAATAAACATAAATAAACATAAAAAATGAAAATAAAATAAGAAGAATTAAAAAATAATAATAAAAAACATACAGTAAATAAATACTAATAATAATAATAATAATAATAATAATAAGATAAGATCCCTAATCACATGTAATTTTCTAAAAACAAATAACTAAATGAATAAAAAAAAGCAAGATAAATAAATAAATATCAAATGCACGTAAACAATAATCTAAATATTAAACTAAAACACAAATAAAAAATAAAAATAAAAAAACAAAATATCAAATTGACACAATTAAATATCGAAATTCATATCAAGCAATCAAAATAAAAAAATCAAGCTAAATACTCACCTAATCCCAAAAATCAAGCAATCAAGAAATTAATCTTAAGGAATGAAGCCCAAAAAAACATCTAAGTGACCTAGGTGAAAAAGTGCCTAAGTGGAAAGTGCCAAGGTGAATTAGATGGAAATTAAACTATGGAGGTGTCTAAGTGATCAAAAATGCGCTAAGTGACCTAGAAGGTTTAGAAAAGTGCCTAAGTGATGATGTAGGGTGACAAGAAATGTGTCAAGTGACTTAGGAGTGTACCTAATGGACCAGGTGCATTTAAATGGGCCTAGGGTACCAAGAATGCCAAAAAAAAAAACGGTCGAGCCGGTTGAGAAAAATTCTCAAATTTTGACAGAACATTCCTTGAAGAATAAGGAATCCAACGGAAAAAAATGGTGTGCAATTCCAAGCTCGGATGAGGGAGAAATGACTAAAACAAGCCAAAGTGCTCCAGATTTGGATGGGCTTCAGCGAGCTCCAACTGAACTGAAGTTTTTGTGGAGACCTTAACCTCTATCTTGTAGCATGATATGAACCAAGGAATTGGCCATGATGACGTTTCATAATGGACCAAACGCTCACACTTAATCGAACCATAGGTGAACTCACGTGAGGTCCGAAAACCAATTAAGCCCAACAAGGGCTCCATGGCTGTGACATACAGAAATTGAGTGCGGGCGACACCCCCAAGATACATGCAAGTGGCAAGGGACAAAATTGAGGGTCTACAGAAGCATTAAAAATTATTGTTCACATTCTCAATTATGTTCCTAGTAAGGTTGTACCCAAAACTCCTTATGAGTTATGGTAAGTAGGAAACCAACTTTGAATTATTTACATGTATGAGGATGTCCAGTTGAAGTTAAAATTTTTAACCCACAAATGAAGAAATTGGATTCTAAACCATTAAGTTGTTATTTCATTAGCTATCCTGAAAGATCAAAAGGTTTTAAATTTTATTATCATGGTCAAGGCCCTAAAATTGTTGGAACTAGATACATGTTTTTAGAAAATGAAGATTGTAGTAGGAGAACTGAGCTTAAAAAGTTTACCTCTAATGGAAATTGGTTTATCCAAGAAAATGAAGTATCAACACTAGTAATGAAATACGATGTGATTCAAGAGGATTCCCATAATGAAAGTGAGAATATCCCAATTGTAGGAGTATCTTTATGTAGATCGCAAAGAGAGAAAAGACCTATTATATCAAATGACTATAAAGTTTATCTTATTGAGTGCGATTATGATGTTGACTTAGAAAATGATCCTACTTCTTATGATCAAGCCATCAATAGTGAAATTTCAACTTTATGGCTTAATGCCATGAAAAAAGAGTTGAAATTAATGAAACATAATAAAGCTTGGGATCTTGTAAAATTTCCTAAGGAAATTAAAACAGTTGACTGCAAATGAATTTTTAAAACTAAACATGATTCTAAGGGCAACATCGAAAGATACAAGGCCATGTTAGTTGCAAAATGATACACTTAAAAAAGGAGTCAATTATAAGAAAACATTTTCTCCTATTTCCAATAAAGATTCCCTTATAATAGTTATGGCTTAATACCTCATTTTGACTTAAAGTTACATCAAATGGATGTTAAAACTGTCTTCTTGAATGGTGACTTTCATGAAAAGGTTTATATGAATCAACTTGACAGTTTTTAGAATAGAGACAAGGAAAATGTAGTATGTAAACTTAAGAAGTCCGTAAATGGTCTAAAGTAGGCTTCTAGACAATCATATCTTAAGTTTCAATGGAATTCTCATCACTTTTGGTTTCAAAAAGAATCTAGTTGATCAATGTATATACCTTAAGATCAATAGGAGCAAGATTTGTATTATATTATTATATGTTGATGATATGTTGTTTGCTACAGCAACAATATGAGAATGATTCATGAGACTAAACAATTTCTATCTAGGAACTTTCATATGGAGGATTTTGGTGAAGCATTCTATGTGGGCATTGAGATTCTTCGAGATAGGTCGTGTGGATTATTAGGATTATCCCAAAAGAACTATATTGAAAAAGTTCTTAAAAGGTTCAACATGCAAAATTGTTCCAACATTGTTGCCTTTGTTGTGAAAATGGACATATTTGGTAAACTTCAATATCCTAAAAATGATCTTGAAAAAAAAAACAAATGGAAAAAATTCCTCATGTGTCTACAATAGGGAGTATCATGTATGCTTAGGTTTGCACACAACCAAACATGGCTTAGGTAGTAGGTATGCTTGGTCGATACCAAAGTAATCTAGGTATTAAACATTAGAAAGAAATCAAGAAAGTGTTGTGCTATTTACAAAGGACTAAGGATGCTTACATATAGAAGAATGAATAATATAGGGATTATTGGTTATTTTGATTCTGATTATGCCAGTTGTAAAGATACTAGAAGGTTTAATCCGTCTCTATTTTTATGCTATCTAATAAACCTATTTCATGGAAGAGTCATAAGCAATTGATAGTATGTTATGAGAATATATATTATTTTTTAATTATTAGATAAATATATGTAAAGATACTTTATATTAGATAAATACCTATAATCATTTTAATCTTACTTTTTAGAAGCAAAAATATATTTGATAATTACACAATATTAAAGGTAAAAAAATTCAATAATTTTTTCATTATTTTTTTATTATTTTGGTGATTCCATTTTTTTCGATTTTCCAACATTCTTTAGTATTCATAAGAAAGATACCAATATCATTATTTTGTTAAAATTAACATTTTTTATTTTAAAATTTTGTTTTTAAAAAAAATGAAAATCAATAAATTTATAATATGTTTATTATTATATGAATTTTTATTATTAAACTTTAAAAACAAAAAGTAAAACAAATCACTAGAAGTGATAAAAAAATTATTTCCAATTTTTAATTTTAGAAATAGAAATAGAAAAGTATTTTATATTATTATTATAAGCACCCATTTATCTTCAATGTCTACAAATGTGAAAGTAATAATAGTCAACCTCAACTTTAAGAATTATGGCAAATTAGATATCCTTTTTCCAAATGTTAATCAAATGAACGAAACAAATTAGACATCAAGAAAATTTGTTACTAAAGAAATTTATAATGAAGATGACTTGAACATCCTTTAAAAATGACAATTTGCATCTTTAAAATAGACTAAAGATTCACAAACACTAAAATTTTTTTGTTTGTAGATATATGTTACAAATATTCTCTTTTATTAAGTCAATCACATATATAATCTTTTGTTAAGTCGGTACTATATACATATATACTCTTTTGTTAATCTTATATTTATACTTGTTAATCTTAAGCCGGTACTATATAATAGTTTCATACTTGTTCATCTTATATTTATAAAACAATAAAAAAAATGATATTTCATATAATTTAGTATTATCTCAAGTGCATGGCATGTGCTTTTTTAACTAGTATATATAAAGTTAAAGTTAAAGTTATTAAAATATAAATATTAAATAAGTTAAAAAATTCTAAATATTAAGATATATGTACATAAGTGAGATTAGGTTTGATACATATTTATGGACAACCAAATTGTGTTTTGGATGGGTTCACTTAATTGCTTGCCAACAACCTTCAAATCTTTTAAAAGAAGTTGTTTCCTATTTGCATCAAATGATCACAATCTAGTCAAGGAAAGCCACCAAAATTGATGGCCCATAAGGAACATGATAAGTAAGGTGCAAGTAAGGTCCATCATGATCTAATAAGGGAATCTTATAGAAATGAAAAATGTGAAACTACCTACATATTGTCTTCTTGCGAGAACCTTTGATTTCCACAAAATTCCCCTCTTTCATACCCTTCAAATCTCATTGATAACAAGAAAACCAAACTTATCTGAGCGAACCTAAACCATACACCAAGGAAACAATTTATTTCACGTGGCCCCCACATTGTAGGTGTCATGACATCAAATCATGTGCCTAACATGCCACTTTCATATAATAGTGACAATATGTACAACTTGTATAAATCTTTCCATTTTCCAATCCCTTCGGCTAATGCATAATAGGTAACCATAAGATTAAGGAGTGAAAAGACTTTAGAGAAAATCAATTTCGCATCTACAATTTGTTTAGCATTTTCTAGCAATTTAAATTTTTATGTAAATTGAAGCTTAATATTATATCCAAGCCTATGAATTTGAACCCACAAGATGGATCATTTTTCCATTTGTAAGTCAATAGATTTATTTTAGGCTACATTGTGATGACATTTATTAAATTAATATGATGTTTGGTAAAATTTAATATTTATTACTTAACAATTTAAGTTAAATTATTCTTAAGTTGTTAATTAAAAACTTATTACTTAATTTTTATTTTAAAATTATATTTGGTTCCCAAAAAAATTAAGAAAAAATGTAAGGGAAAAAACATAAAGATGAAAAGGAAAATGAGAAAAATAAGTGAAGGAAAATAATAAATGGAATTAAAGTCAATAAATTATTTTTATATATTGTTTTGACCTTATTAATTTTTTTTTTATCTTCATACAAATATTAAATTATTTTAAATATATACAATTTTTAATTATATTATATTTTATTTTTTGATGTTTTTCATAGTAAAACTAAACATGAGAAAACCATTTTTTAGGATTTTTTTTCTTCATTTAGGATTTTTCTAGAATCAATAAACATAAGTAGTAAGATTGTTTGATAAAATTAAAACTTTTTAAAATTATCAAATTAACTTAAAAATTCACATTAAAAATGAAGGTCTAATTATCATTGAAGAAACTCATTAACTTCATAATTATTGCAGTTGGAATTGCACGATTATTCAAATGATAATAAAGTTAGTTGAGTGGTTTTGAATGTTTGGGTAACCAATGTATAATATTGTAGGTAATGAGGGTATATTTTATTAATGCACAATGCATGACTTTCATGTGTTCTACTAAACATGACAACTAGTGTATTAATTATGGTCACTCAACCATATAAATTGTTAATTAATTAAACTACAAATATTATCTATACATTTTTTTTAATGAAATCCTAAAATTATAACTTTTCTGTGATATTTCATATCAGATAAGGGAAAAAATTCTTAATACTATATATATCTGAGCTCCTTTTAACCTTGTGAATGCGTTTTAAGACCATAAAAATCATTTTGGACTTAGAACGAACAATATCTACACAGTTAGATATCATTAATATCTACATAACAATAGGGATTATGGTGCTTAGACTCAATTTCTAGGCATGTGAAAAATATTTTATTCTATTATTGATCTTGGTTCTTAAATTTCTTAAATTATAGGTGAATTTACCATGCTTGAATAGGCTAAGACGGCAAAGGAGGTGAGTTCTATATTTATCCTTGTTTTTCTTTTTAAATCACTAATATTTGATTCCTTGCGCCTATTCCCTGTAAATTGTACTTTCCAAACATTACCATGAGATAGAAAAGCAAGAATTATATTCAAAATGATTGAGAATATGAAATATCTGGATACGGCAGCTCTAATACTTGATTAATTAAACTTGCAGCTTATCAATCCTAATGGTGTAAAACACACCAGATGATGGGAAATAAAACAGCAAAATGCAATTGCCAAAAACATCAAAATTAATAGAAAATTTTGATGTACATGTATTGTTTTTTTCCCATATACAGGTGCAATTAATTGTAGATAATGAGTATATTTATCATGAATACATAACCATCATGTGGTCGCCTAAACATTACATCTCCATGGATGTCGACAAGTACAAGTGCATTGGTTACTCATCCAAACAAAGAGGTAAGACTTGGATGGTTATTGTTATCATTCATATTTTCTAACTTCCAGCCACCTGAGCTACTTTGAAGGTCCATCCTATAATGCACCAAATGGATGGGTTCATTTTCTAGTTGCCTAAACATCATGAAGACATGATAGTGGTTATGTTATCATGAATACATAATCATCTTGTGGTCACCTAAACATGACAGCTCCATGGATGTCGACAAGTGCAAGTGCATTGGTCACTCATCCAAACAAAGGGGTAAGACTTGGATGATTAAGTCTGCTTTGTTATCATTCATATTTTCTAACTTCCAACTACCTGAGCTACTTTGAAGGCCCATCCTATAATGCACCAAATGGATGGGTTCATTTTCTAGTCGCCTAAACATCATGAATACATGATAGTGGTTATGTTATCATGAATACATAATCATCTTGTGGTCGCCTAAACATGACAGCTCCATGGACGTCCACAAGTGCAAGTGCATTGGTCACTCATCCAAACAAAGAGGGAAGACTTGGATGGTTAAGTCTGCTTTGTTATCATTCATATTTTCTAACTTCCAACCACCTGAGCTACCTTGAAGGCCCATCCCATAATCTACCAAATTGATGGGTTCATTTTCTTGAGGAGGTTCCTTTGTGTCCACATGATTATTGTGCATGCCAAAGCTAAAAAAAAAAGTGATAAAAATTAAAATCCCGTTCAAATATATCTTTTACGTTTTCTATTTATATATATAATTTTCCAATTATTAAATAAATATATTTAATATTTTTAATCTTATTTTTTAAAAATAAAAATATATTTGGTAATTACATATTGAAGGTAAAAAAATAAAAACTGGATGATTTTTTCCACTATTCTTTTATTCTTTTGGTGATTCCAACTTTTTTTGTGATTTTCCAACATTTTTAAGTACTTGTACCAAAGACACCAATGTCATTGATTTGTTAAATTTGTTAAAATTTAGCATTTTAATTTTGTCTTAAAACTTTTTTTACAAAAAAATACATGAGAAAAATAAAGGTTTATATTTTTGTTATTATTTGAAAATTTATTATTAAATTAGAAAAAACAAATCACTAGATGTGATTTTTAAAATTATTTCAAAATATTAATTTTAGAAATATAAATAGAAAACATCTTTAAATTATTATTACAACCAATCTCCAACGTCTACAAATGTGAAAGTGGTAACAATCAACCTCAACTTTTAGGGTTATATATGGAAATGACTATCTTTCTTTCAAAGCTTAATAAATGAGTCATACAAATCGAACAAGAAGCAAATTTGTTACTATAGAAATTTATAATAAAGATGATATGGATGGCATCCATTGCAAATGACAATTTGCCCCATGAAAGAGACTTAGTGTTTATAAAGATTACATTTTTGTAATTTATAGATATATGTTTAAAATTTACTCTTTCCTTATATTTCTATAACAATTTTATATTTATACTTTCTTTCATAAGAATAGATTTCTTTTGGTTTCTAAATATATATTTAAAATATACTTTTTTTATTAGGTTAGTACAACTCCAATATATAATTATAACAGTTTCATGTTTTTTTATTTTATATTTATAAAATATTAAAAAATGATATTTTATCTTATAATATAGTGTCATCTGTCGTGGATGACACATGTTTTTTTAACTACCATATATAAAATTAAAGATATTAAAATTAAAATATTAAATTAATTTTTAAAAAAATCTCAAGACATATTTACATAAGTGAGGTTGGGTTTGATACATATTTTCGGATAATCAAACTAGGTTTTAGATTAAACCTATTTGCATATTGACCAACAACCTTCCAAAAAAAGTTCAAAATAGTTACTTCCTATTTGCATCAGGCGGTCACAATTTAGTCAAGAAAAGTTTTTGAAATCGATGGTCATAAGGAGCATGATGGGTAAGATGTGAGAAGGATTATAGCCTTTGAAACATGTTATCAACCTAGGTCCATAATTATCCAATAAGGGGATCTCAAAGAAATGAAAAATATGAATATATATATATATATATATATAACTACCAATACATTGTCTTTTTGTGAGAAGCTCCCTACTCCACAAAATCCCCTTTTCACACCCCCAATCCCATTCACAACAAGAAGACCAAACCTATAATTTCAACATCCGGATTTGTCTGGTTGAGGCCACGTCAATTATGCACTTAATAAACAATTCATTTTGCATGGGCCCATATGGCCATATGGCCAAGATATCACACTACCATGACCCCACCACATGACATCACATCATGCACCTAACATGCGACACATCTTCATATTCATGCCTACAATTTTCCACGTTCACATCTAATTATGTTTTTCTACACAGTATGATATTAACTTATGTTTATGAGTTTCCATATTCACACCTAACAACTTTCCATACTGTTGGATGAATGGTATAATTTATACAAATATTTCCATTTTCTAATTCCATTTACCACATGCATAACACTAACCATATGATATATAATATTGTAGGTGATGAGCATATATATTATCAATGCACAATGCAATGCTTTCATGTGATCACCTAAACATGAAGTTCAATTATGTTTTTTATGTTTTCTATTTTCAAAAAATATATCTTTTTCCAATTGTTGAACATATTTAATAGTTTTAATGTTATTTTTTGAAAACAAAAACATGTTTGATAATTATTAAACAGAAAATAATTTAATAATTTCTCAGTTTGATGAATTTGGTGATTTCACTTTTCAAAGATTTTTTATCATTATTTAATATTGATACAAAGACACTAATATCATTAACTTGATAAAAAAAAAAATACATGTTTTCCGTTTTAATATTTTGTCTTAAAAATGCTTTAGAAATGTTTTTTAATACCCTTATTATTTTAAGTTTTACTATCAAATTTTTTTATAAAAAAAAAATCAACAAAAGGTGATTTTTGAAATTATTTAAAACAAAATTTAATTTTGCAATATATATCCATTGTCTCCAATCCCCAGAAGATAGAAGTGATCATAAAATCAACGTCAAATCTCAGAAGTGGACCTATCTGAAGCTGAGAATTCATTGAAGGTGGTTCTTATCATCATTCCTGAGTCTAAATT
This sequence comes from Vitis riparia, assembly GCF_004353265.1. NCBI lineage: Eukaryota > Viridiplantae > Streptophyta > Magnoliopsida > Vitales > Vitaceae > Vitis > Vitis riparia. The sequence goes on from NC_048440.1 coordinate 22,252,029, forward strand.
CAAGCCATCGCCACCACCCCTCCACAAAAACCCATCCAAAACCACAACTTTGGCAAGCCCCTAGTGGTTAGCTCAGATGAGTACGGGCCATTCACGACCACCCATCCCAAATATATTTGATAATTACACAATATTAAAGCTAAAAATATTCAATGATTTTTCCACTATTTTTTTTTTTATTATTTTGATGATTCCATTTTTTTTTTTAATTTTCCAACATTCTAAGAAAGATATCAATATCATTAATTTGTTAAAAATTAACATTTTTTATTTTTATTTTTTAAAAAACATGAAAACCAATAAATTTATAATATGTTCATTATTATATGAATTTTTATTATTAAACTTTAAAAGCAAAAAGTGAAACAAATCACTAGATGTTATAAAAATTTATTTCTAAATCCTAATTTCAGAAATGGAAATAGAAAAGCAATTTAAATTATTATTTTAACCACTTATTATCTTGGACTTCTCCAAATGTGAAAGTGCTAATAGTCAACCTCAATTTTAAGAATTATGACTATTCATATATCTTTTTTTTCAAAGGTTAATTAGAGGAACGATACAAATGAGACATCAAGCAAATTTGTTCATGAAAAGATTTATAATGAAGATGAATTCGACAAACTTCTTATAAAAATGACAATTTACATCCCCGAAATAGACTAAAGATTCACAAACACTAGATATTTAATAATTCAAAATATTATATTCCCTATTTCTAAAATATAAAAAACATAATAAGTATAATGGAATACCATCTTGATTATTTAATTGATTGGCACAATATCTACCCATTTGGTGCATCTCCAGGTAGTTGGAGGTCAAGAAAAGGAAAATTTTTCTCGTATTTGATTTTATTATGAAAAATATAAAATCAAAATAAATATAAATAAAATCTATTAAAAATTTATGCATTTTAAAATTATTTAATATTTATATAGAAGAGTTAAAATAAATTAAACAAGTTTAAAGTACTATATAAAATCAATTTTTAAATTCATGCATGTTTGGTTTTATCATGTAATTAAAGTATAAAATTAAATAAAATAAAATATAAATAAGTTAGAAATCTATTTATTTTTAAATTATTTAATCTTTATATAAAAAAGTTAAAATAAATGGAAGGCTAGAGTTTAAATAACCACATGATAACTTATGACTACGATTTATTGTAGATCGCTTACCTAAATGTTCAAAACCATTCGACTAACTTTATTATCATTCGAAATATCTTTCAATTCCAACAACTACAATTATGGAGTTCACAAGTTTCTTAAAAAATAATTATACATTCATTTTTAATATTAATGTTTAATAAATAAATTTATTATTTAATATTAATAAAACATAAATATTAGTTAAAATTGATGATTGTAAATGTGTTAAATTGAAAAATAAATTAATTTTACCAAATAACCTTAACACGTAAGTTGTGTTTGGTCTAGACAAATATTAATTAAAGAAAAAAATGTTAGAAAAATTATTTTCTCATGTTTAGTTTTATTATGAAAATCTTGAGAAAAATCAAATGTAATTTAAATTAATTGAAAATTTATATATTTTCAAATTATTTAATTTTTATATAAAAAATAAAAAATAAAATAAATTGGAAGTAATATATAAAAATAATTTATTAAATTTAAATATATATATTTTTTCTTTTTTCTTTTCTTTTGCTTTTCATTTCTATTTTCTTTATCCCAAATTTTCTATAATCAATATAACTTTAAAGCAAAAAGTAAGACATAATTTTTAACTTAATAACTTAAGAATAATTTAAGTTAAAATCAATTTAAATTATTAAGTTATAAATGTTAAGTTTTACTAAGTATCTTGGTAATTTAATAAATATAGCCATCATGCGGCCTAAAATCAAGTTATTGGCTTACAAATGGAAAGTTTACTAGTCTCACAAATTCGAATTCTTAGGCTTCAATGTAATGTTAAGCTTCAATTTACATCAAAATTGAATTTATTATATAATGATGAATATTTAGTTGAAATTGCATTTTACTAAAGCCTTTTTAAATCCTTAGTCTCTATGGTGAACATGTCATGCACATGATGTGATGTCATCTATTGGTGTCATGATAGTCACATCATATAGGGTCACATAAAATGAATTGTTCTAGGTGTATGGTTCATGTTTTCTCTGTGGGGCAAAATTGAATGTTGAAATGATGGGCTTGGCTTACCAATGGGATTAGGGTGTGAAAAGGGGTATTTTCGGAAACTAGAGCTTATCGCAAGGAGACAAAAGAGAGGTAGTTATACACATTCATATTTTATATTTCTGTAAGGTTCCCTTATTGGATCATGATGGGCCTTACCCTAATGGCGGTCGCTTTCAACAACATTTCTTGGCTAGATTGTGGTTGTTCAAATAGCTTCTTTGAAGAGATTAGGAGGTTGTTAATCAACAATTAAGTCAACTAGCTTAAAACTTACTTTAGTTGTCCAAACACATGTATCAAATCTCATCTTACTTATGTAAGAGTTCGGTTGATAATGTTTTTAAAAAATATTTTTAAGATAAAAATTATTTTAAAGAAAAATAAGGTATTTGACAAAATTATAACACTTATAAAATGTTGAAAAAAATCACTTGTAATAGTACCTTTTAGACAAGAGTTGAATAGATCTCTTAAAAACGTTTTTTTTTTAAAAATATTTTAATTAAAAACACTTCAAATAAAAATGCTTTCAAACACATTAAAGATATATTGTAATATTTAAGAATGTTTTTAACTTACTTAATATTTTAACTTTAATATCTATAACTTTATATATATACTAGTTAAAAAAAAACATGTAATGCATAAAATATCATTTTCTTTATTAATTTTTTATAAATATAAAAGGAAGAAAACTTTTTCTATTATGGTAAAAAATATATTCAATGATTTTTCTTCTAATTTTGTTAAGTTTAATGATTTTCCATCATTCTTTAATATTCATGCTTAAGAGTTTCATTCTTATTTTTTAAAGAACAAGACGCCCGTCCATTTGGTGCATTCTAGGATGGTGGGGCTTTAAAATAAATTTGGTGGTTGGAAGTTAGGAAATATGTTGAATGTTGTTGTAATATCAAGTCTTCCCTATTAATGTTTGAGCACATGAGTTTTCTGTTAATTTTGATGATTTTGGTGACAAACAATTTTCCACATTAAAAAAATATTATTTTTGAAATCTTTAAAAAAATAAAAAAATCCCTTTATATTATGAATTAAAATAACAAGGAGAATGGTTTTTTTATTTATTTATTTTTTGGGGCCTATCCAAACCGAAGCCCAAGATTCGTATTCGTGTAATTTCAAGAAAGTTGAGGGGCAGTTAATTCGCAGTCCTTTTCCGAGTCTATAAATATCAAGCAACCACCATCCAGTTTGCCACCGCGCCTCTGAAAAAAATCCATCAAAAACCACCACTCTGTCAAGTCCTGCGAGATGACTACCACCAACCCAACCTGGACTGCGCAGTGGGATCTGGCAAAATGGGCCGTGAATGAGTACAATCAGACACATCGACACGACACCGTCACACTGAGAGAAGTTCGTGATACATGGACCAAGGTTGTTTGCGCCAATTCCATGAAGCACATCTTCGAAGAGAAACTCCTTATTACAGTTGACACAAGTGGAAATCCAACAAACCAGCGCACCTACTCAGCCATAGTTTCGCAGACATGCGACAATATGAAGGTCGTGAAGAAGCTCGAGAGCTTTAAACCTATTGATGCTTAGAATAGCCTTGCGTGTAATAAATAAAGAGTCCTCTTGAAAAGATCGGTATGTAGAATAAATGGCTAGAAGGAGATCTTTGAGGACCGGTTGTTATAGTGTTATAGGCTATAACAACATTTTAAATAAATAAATGATACATAATGTATCAGTAAGTTTATAGATATCGCCTTATAAAATTTATAATGTTATGAATATTTATGTGCAAGAATTTTTTTTTAGTAAGTTTTAAGAATATTGATGCAAATAAAATGGGGCAAAAATGACCTTTTGCTTCATTTTATAAGGAAAATAAAAAAAAGAAAATATGGATGAGTGTGGAGAGAATTTGGAAGGTTGTATTTAGCATCACCTTTAACAAAACCACAGTGAAATCGGCAAGAATTAATCAAGAATTTAATGAGGGGTTTGTATTATGATTTTACATTCTTTTCAGGGTTACTTGATATGGTATATAACTCGTTGGTAAAGTAGAATTTCCTCAAACTATGATTTTTATTGTTATTAAAATTAGGAATTTTAATTAAATTAAAAGTTTTGTAATATTTAGGAGTCATATTATTGTCACTTTAGTATTTTATTTTATTTTATATTATTTAATCTTGTTGAATCATCTATAAATTTGGTTGAATACATCAAACGAAGACCTATTATTATTGTTATTTAGATTTTGTTTGTCTATATATTTTTTTCTTTCATTTCATACACAAACCTAGCAGATCATGCATTTTTTTCCCAAAAAAAGTAATCATTTGAAAGAAACTCTAAAGTAGTGTCTAATCATTAAAATTTTATATAGGATATGTAAACAATCTAATGTAAAATTTGAATTTGTGAAAAGCTTATGAAAAAAAAAATTATTAGAGGACAAAGAACGAGTTTATTGTGTATTTTAAGTGAAAGTATTAAAAGATTATAGGATGTACAAAGACAATGAGAAATAAAAGAAAAAAATAGAAAGAAAGACTTATTAAAAAAATTATAATAATGATTCTAATATTTTTAACCATCAATTAAACATAATTTGAATAAAATATCATTACAATTAATTAATTAATTTATTAAAATTTTATTTTAGTATTTGGTATAAATTTGTTAAAATACGTATTTAATTATTTTTACTGAAAATAAGAGAAGATTATATATATATATATATATATATATATATATATAACTTGGTATAATTATTAATAAGTTCAGCACAGCCCAAATGATTTAGCCATTCCAAACTTAGGTTTTAGGTTTGAATCCCACTCACGAAGATTATATATATATATAACTTGGTATAATTATTAATAAATTCAGCACAGTCCAAATGGTTTAGCCATTCCAAACTTAGGTTTTAGGTTTGAATCCTACTCACGAAGATTATATATATATATAACTTGGTATAATTATTAATAAGTTCAGCACAGCCCAAATGGTTTAGCCATTCCAAACTTAGGTTTTAGGTTCGAATCCCACTCGCCCAAAAATTCAAATAATGGAAATTTTTATCCTTGAATGTAAAACGTGATAACATCCACCTCAATTTTCAGATTATTCCCAGTCTGAAGCCTAGGGTAAGTATGAAGGGCAGTTCTCATCATCTTTTCTTTGCCTATAAATTCAAGCTACATGCCACCACCACATTTGCCTAAGTGAATCCAAAACCAAATTTAAACTACAACTATTGTCTGATTGTATTGGGAGTTTGGAATTAGTATAGAGCACGACCCTCATGCTGCTCAGGGGCTCACTTAAGTTGCATGTGTAATTAAAAATAACAGAAGGTTGTTTGACTTCCCAAATATATATACTTTTTTTTTTTACATCATATGAGGGTTTGGCTATGAAAGCCTTTGCAGTTTTATTTGATATAGACAAACTTGTTGAAAATTTTAAGTGATTTAATGTATCTGATGATTGCCTATTAAAGCCAACAATGCAATAGCAATCGTTGTGAATGTGATCATCAAATCTTAGTTTTTATTGGAATTAATTTAAAGGGTTTATTTTGGAACTCAAATATAAAAGAATCTTTAAGTATTTTTATTTCATTGTTAGAAACAGGTACAAAAAATAATGATAATAAATGATATTAAAGTTGCAAACTTTTATTAAACTATAAAAAGTTAAAGATGTTAAAAATAAAATGTTAATTATGTCCAACAAATTCTAAAATAATAAGATATATTTACATAAATGAGATGGGGTGTTTCTGAACAAGTAATTGAGGTTTTGAATACGTTTACTTAACTATTGACTAATAACTTTTAGTCTTTTAAAAAAGTTGTTTCTTATTTGCCTCAATAGCCACAATCTAGCTAAGGAAATTAAAGTTGTCAAAATTGATATCAACAACCCAAGTCTATCATTATCTAATAAGGGAATGATCCTTAAACAAAAAAATATAGTTATGTATAACTATACATCCGTTGTCTTCTTATGAGGTGTGAGAACCTCAAATTTCCCTAAATTAATTACCTTTTTCATTAAAATTTTTAAACGATATAGCAATTTTTTTTTTTTTAAAAGGATATATTTTTCAAAATATGGCAATCCAAAAAGTGTTTCCAAATCTATAGCAATTAAAAGGAATTTAATTGGAAGTTGTCTTTTAAAAAAATATTTTTAATTACATTTTTAAGTTGTCTTTTAAAAAAACATTTAAATTTAAAATTTAAAATTATCTTTTGAAAAAATAACTAAATACTTAAATTGAAGTTGTCACTTCAATAAACGAAGTCCAATTGATGCTTTAAAAAATATTATAGATTTTAAAATAGTTTGGAAACTATCATAGTTTAATAAATTTGTTTTTTTTTTTTTTCTCAAATGGGTTTTTGTTAAAATTCCCCTTTCACACTCATTTCCACTAATAAAGATAAGACCAAATCCATCATTTCAACATTTACTTTTGTCCCATTTAAAGATGTGGATCACAAAGACAAGACCAAATTCGTCATTTTAGCACTCACTTTCATGTCATTTAAAGAGGTGAGTCCGCACCTTATAAAAATATTCATCATGGCAATGTGGTCATGACATCACTACCATGACACGACCAGTTTATAGACATTACATCATGTACATAATAATACAACTTTTGAGATGATATCTTGGTGAATAAGGATAAACAATTATGGTATATCTCCTTGGTACATGAGGATACTGCCTACGATGATGCACTCTAACCATAGACAATAACACAACTACTAATTAAGAAGTGTTTCTCCAAAAATAATTGTTTTATAAGAAATGATTGGTTTTAGGTGATACGGTTCTTTTGATTTTCAACCATATGCTCTCTAAAATTTTTAAATAGACATTTTCGTTTCTTTGTTTTGTTTTTTAATTTTTATTACAAAAGTGAGTTCTTCCACTTTTTTGAAGAGTTAAAATATATTGTATTTTATTTTTTAATGTAAAGAAATGTTTATCACAAAAATCAAGAAAATTAATAGAGAACTCATGAAATATCTTTTTACCATACGCACAAAAAGTTGTAGAAAATGAGTATTTTGTATTATCATCTATGCATAACTAAGTATGTGCTCACCTAAACATGCCAATTGTAAATCAAGCAGTACTAGTACATTGGTCACCGAACATTAGGGAAGACTTGATACTGTTGTTAGCTTTGTCATCATTCAAAATATTTTCCTACTTTCAACCACCAAAGTTATTTTTGAAGCACCACCATCCAGAATGCACCAAATGAACAAACTAATTTTCTTAAAAAGATATGTTCTTTAAAAAATTATGATAAATTTTACTCACTTTCCTTGAAATTTGGGATTTGGACTAAATACACTTAACTATTATTATATTGAAATTTTGTAAAATACCTTTCATACCCTTTTTATTCGTTGCTTTCCCAATTGATTCAAAATAAAAGAGTTATTTGATGAAATTTTAAACTTATGATAATTAATTATATTCTATTCAAACCTTAAGTGAGATGAGTGAAATTTACTCTTTAAAAATAAAATTAAAACTCTTAAACATAAATACTTAGGAGCAATGGAAAATCACAAAAATTAGAATGATTAAACTTAGCAAAATTAATAGAAAAATAATTGATTTTTTTATAACATTTGGTACATATATAATTATCAAATACTTTTCTGCCTATAAAAAATAAAAGATTAAAACTCTTTATTATGAATAATAAAGGATGAGGGCAAATAAAAAAGGTGCAGTCACCAAAACCATCAAAATGAACAGAGAATTAATGGAATATTCTTCTTGCCATATGTACAATTAATTGTAGATAATATGGATTATCAACGTATAGCTATCATGTGGTCATCTAAACATCACAACTACTTAGATGGTGTGCCTACCTTGGCTTTGTTATCATTCAAAATAATTTCTAACATCCAACCATCAGAGTTGTTTTGAAGGCCCACCATTCCATAATGCACCAAATGGATGGACTCATTTTCTCAAGAAGATCCTTTCATGTCTACATGGCTATTGTGTCAATAGCAAAAACAAAAGTGGTGGAGATTAAAATCATGTTTAAATATACTTTTTATATTTTCTATTTTAATACATAGAAAATATAGATTTTTCAAATTTTGAATAAATCTATTTAATATTTCTAATCTTATTTTTTAAGAAACAAAAAATATATTTGATAATTACATATTAATGGTAAAAATTTCAATAATTTTTCACTTCTTTCACTCTTTTGATGATTCCATCTTTTTGTGATTTTCCAATGTTATATATATATATATATATATATATAAAAGAATTAATAATTTTTTATTAATAAATTTTCAATATTTTTATTATTATTTAAATTTTGACTATTTAAAAAAAAGGTAAAACAAATCATTAGACATGATTTTTAAAATTATTTCAAAATGTTATTTTAGAAATAAAAGAAGGAAACTGTTTTAAATTATTATAGAACACTCGTTATCTCCAAGGTTTGCAAATGTGGAAGTGATAATAGTCAATTTCAACTTTTAGAATTACGTCAAGTCGTATATCCTTCTTTTAAAGATTAATAAAATGAACACCTACATTGTTAATTTGTTAAAAAGATTAAAAATAACTTAATATAATAAGTTAAAAATATATACTAGTGCATTGGTTACCCAAACATTAGGAAATCATAATTTTTCAATATTCATTTATCTCTGTAGAACACCTACATTGTTAATTTGTTAAAAAGAAAAAATATTTTCTGCATTTAAATTTTTCTTAAAAAAAATATATTTAAGAATCAATAAAATTTTAATATTTTTATTGTTAAATTTCAGAAACAAAAATTAAAAAATAAATCATTTGACGTGAATTTTAAAATTAGTTCAAAATGCTGATTTTAAAAATAGAAATAGAAAACTATCATAAATTATTAATTTATTAATATTATGGTAACCCGTTACCTCCAACGTCCATGAATTTCATGAATGTGAAAGCAATGACTTAAACCTCACTTTGAATGTTGTCATTGTTTGAAACCCAGGGTGCCGTCAGATTTTGTTTGCCTACAAATTCAAGCTACCACCTCCACACCTCCACAAATATCCATCCAAAACCCAGGACTTTGACAAGTCTCCACAGGTCGGACGGTGGTTCAAGTGCAATTCGAAGGAACGATGGCTGGATCTCAACCGCTGCCTGGATGGACGCCCTGGCGGGATACAAACAACGGGGACTCGTTAGCCGTGGTAAAATGGGCCGTGAAAGAGTACGACCTTCGTACTGGAAATAACCTGGAATTTAAGTCGGTGAGTTCCTGTGTGACGCAGGAGTTACCAGACATAAAGGCAACGATTTAGAGGATCGATCTCCAAGCCAAGGGCTCCACCACGTCGAACTCCTACAGGGCATATGTTTGGCAGAAGCTTCAGGATTCCACGACTCATAACCACCTCATGTACTTTGGAAACCCTTCCAAGTGAGGCACTTGAGCGGTGAGCCACCAACGTTTGTGTGGAAGGATATTGGCGAGGAATGGTGGTTGTAACTTGTACTGTTATTCCAACCTTTCTTAAATAAATAAAATCTTCTAAGTGTGTGCTGGGAACCCCTTTTAAGTAGTTATTTGGCTTGGCTTTTAATTATTTCATTTTACTTATATTTGATAATTCTGCAAAAAACAAGGTTTTCACTCTAATGAAACCAAACTGTATGTTTTCTGTTTTCATTTTCAACGAAAATAGAAATCATCAGGGTGCTCCTCAAAAATACCAGAAAAATTCAGAAACCTGGAGAGCTAGAATGCATCCTGAAACCCTAGCCCGGAACAGAATGATTTCGGTTTTGCCCAGATTCTTCCGCCATGTATGTTTGCATGGGGTTTATTCACGTTGTCTCTCTCTTCTTGATTTCACTGTACATGCTCATGGCCCATTGAAAGCCAGATGTCTTTCTCTCATGCTATATTGGCTTTGCATGGATCCTGAGGATAAGATGCATAGCGAGGGTTTTTGGGATGGGAATCATGGGATGTCGAGATTTAGGGAAAAAAAATTGTTTTTATATTTTTGTTTTAAAAATATTTGACAATCAATAAATTATTATTATTATTATTTACATAATACGAGGGTTTGGCTATGAGAGGCGCCTTTGCAGTTTTATTTAATGTAGACAAGCTTGTCTGAAAATTTTAAGTGATTTAATGTATTTGATGATTGCCTATGAAAGCCAACGATAGTTGTGAATGTGATCATCAAATCTTAGTTTTTACTGGAATTTTTTGAAGGGTTTTTTTTTTGGATCTCAAATATAAAAGAATCTAAGTATCTTTATTTCATTGTTCTAAACAGGTACAAAAAATAATAATAAATGATATTAAAGTTTTAAACTTTTATAAAAAAAAAAAGTTAAAGATATTAAAAACAACAAATTCTAAAATACTAAGATACATTTACGTAAGTGAGCTAGGTTACATACATGTTTTTGAACAAAAGCAAATGAAGTTTTGGACGTGTTTACTTATCTATTGACGGACCAATAATCTTTGATCTTTTAAAAGAGTTGTTTCTTATTTGCATCAACAACCACATTTGAGCCAAGGAAGTTGTCAAAAATCCATATCAACCCAAGTCGATCATCATCCAATAAGGGATTGCTCCATAAATGAAAAAATTTGATTATGTATAATTATCTATCCATTGTCTTCTTATGAGCTGCAAGAACCTGAAATTTTCCCAAATTAATTACCTCTTTCATAGGATTTTGCAAACAATATAGCAATTTAAGAAAATTATTTTTCAAAATATGGTAATTCAAAATATTTTTCCAAGTCTATATCAATTGAAAGGAATCTAATCGGAAGTTATCTTTTGAAAAAATATTTTCAGTTGCATATTTAAGTTATCTTTTAAAAAAATATTTTCATTTTAATTTTTAAATTGTCTTTTAAAAAGAAAATTTAATATTTGAATTGAAGTTGTCTCTTTCATAAGACAAAGTCCAGTTGATGCTTTAAAAAATATTGTAGATTTTAAAATAGTTTGGAAACTATTGCAATTTAATAAATTTGTTTTTTTTTTAAAAAAAAGAAATAGTACTTTTGTTCAAAATTCCCCTTTCACACTCAATCCCATTAATAAAGATAAGATCACACTCATCATTTTAACACTAACTTTCATCGCATTTAAAGATGTGGACCACAAAGATTAGACCAAACCTGCCATTCAACACTCACTTTCATCCCATTTAAAGATGTGAATGCACACCTTATAAAAAAAACTCATGTCACATGCCCCCTACATGGCAACGTGGCCATGACATCACTACCATGACACGACCAAATACAGTTATCACATTATGCACATAATAATACAACTTTTGAGATGGTATCCTGGTGTATGAGGATAAACAACTATGGTCCATCTTCTTGGTACATGAGGATACCACCTACAACGATACACTCTAACCCATGAACAATAACACAACTACTTAAAAGTGTTCCTCCAAAAACGATTGGTGTTATAAGAAATGATTGGTTTTAGATGATACCGTTCCTATGATTTTTCAACCATATATTCTTTTTTTTTTATTTTTTTATTTTGAACTTTTTTTACAAAAGTGAGTTTTTCCACTTTTTTGAAGAGTTAAAATATATTGCATTTCGTTTTTTTTAGTGTAACAAAATGTTGATCACAAAAATCAAGAAAATTGATGGAGAACTCATGAAATATTTATTTACCAAACACACAAATAGTTGTAGATAATGAGTATTTTGTATTATCAACTAAGTATAACTATCATGTGCTCACCTAAACATGCCAATTGTATTTCAGGGAGTACTATTACATTGGTCACCAACACATTAGGGAAGACTTGATTCTCCAGTTGGCTTTATCATCATTCAAAATATTTTCCAACTTTCAACCACCAAAGTTGTTTTTGAAGCACCACCATCCATAATGCACCAAATGAACATACTAATTTTCTTAAAAGGACTTGTTCTTTAAAAAATAGGATGAATTTCACTCACCTCCCTAGGATTTGGGATTTGGACTAAGTACACCTAGTCAATATTATATTGAAATTTTATGAAATACCTTTCACACCATTTTCATTTATTATTGTCCTAATTGATTCAAAATAAATGGGTTATTTGATAAAATTTTAAACTTATGGTGGTTAACTATATTTAATTCAAACCTTAAGGGGGATGAGTGAAATTTACTTTTTAAAAATAAAATTAAAACTCTTAAATATAAATACTAAAGAACAATGGATAATCATAATTAAAAAATGGAATGATTAAACTTAGCAAAATTAATAGAAAAATAATTGATTTTTACTTTTTGTTTTTTTTTTTTAAGCATTTGGTATATATATATAATTATCAAATACATTTTTTTATTATAAAAAATAGATTAAAACTCTTTACCATGAATAATAAAGGATGAGGGCAAATAAAATAAAATGCAATCACCAAAACCATCAAAATTAATAGAGAATTCATGGAATATTCTTCTTACCATATGTACTATTAATTGAATATAATATGTATCATCAACGTATAGCTATCATGTTGTCACCTAAACATGACAGCTACATGACCAAAAAGGAAAGATTTAGATGGTGCACCTACCTTTCCTTTGTTGTCATTCAAAATAATTTCTAACTTCCAACTACAAGAGTTACTTTGAAGGTCCATCATTCCATAATGCACCAAACGGATGGGCTTATTTTCTCAAGATCCTTTGTTCACACGGCTATTGTGTCAACACCAAAAACAAAAATATGGAGATTAAAATCGTGTTTAAATATAATTTTTATGTTTTCTATTTTGATACATGAAAAATATAGATTTTTCAATTTTTAAATAAATATATTTAATATTTCTAATCTTATTTTAAAAAAAACATAAATATATTTGATAATTACGTATTTAAAGGTAAAAAATTTCAATAAATTTTCACTTTTTTCATTCTTTTGATGATTCCATATTTGTGTGATTGTCCAACGTTCTTTAGCATTGGTACAAAAGACGCCAATATCATTAATTTTTTAAAAATTAACATTTTTTATTTAAAAATTTTCTTTTGAAGATATATATAAGAATTAAAAAATTTTTTTAATATTTTTATTATTATTTAAATTCTGACTATTTAGAGGAAAGGTAAAACAAATCACTAGATATGATTTTTAAAACTATTTAGAGGAAAGGTAAAACAAATCACTAGATATGATTTTTAAAATTATTTCAAAATGTTGTTTAAGAAATAAAAGTAGGAAACTGTTTTAAATTATTTTATAACACCCATTATCTCAAAGGTCTACAAATGTGGAAGTGATAATAGTCAATCTCAACTTTCAGAATTATGGTAAGTCGGATATCCTTCTTTTAAAGATTAATAAAATGAACCATACAAGTCGGACACCTAACAAATTTATTACTAAAGAAATTTATAATGTATATGATATGGACAACATCCAATATTGAAAATGAAAATTTGCATCTACAAAAGAGATTAAAGATTCACAAAATCTTGATTTTTGTTGTTTGTGGATATATGTTTCAGATATACTCTTTTCTTAAGTCATTATAGCCCTAATATATTTCTATAACAGTTTCATATTTACATTGTCTCCCATAAAAAAATAGGTTCATTGGTTCTAAATATACGTTTTAAATATACTTTTTTTTTAAGTTGATATAACTCTAATATATATTTATAACAATTTCATATTTGTTCATTGAAAAATAAAAGATATTTTATCTTCTAATTGAGTATTATCTCACATGCATGACACATGTTATTTTAAGTGGTATGTATAAAGTTAGAGATATTAAAATTAAAAAACTAATTAAGTTTTATAAAAATCTCAAATATTAAAATTTCTTTATATAAGAAAGATTCGATTTGGTACATATTTCCAAACAATCAAACTAATTACAGGATGTTTGGTAAAATTTAATACTTATTACATAATGATTTAGGTTAACTTTAGATTAAATTATTTTTAAGTTGTTAGCTTAAAACTTATTACTTGATTTTTAATTTACGTATAAATGTGGTTTGACAAATTTTTTTAAAATTTATTTTTAATCATCAAATTAACATATTTATCCTTATTAATTTTAATTAAGGTTATATGCATTAATTTTAATTAACATTTATTTTTATTAATTTTATGTCCCAAAGACCCTCTTCTCCTCAACCCTAAAACTTACTAAAAGGACAAACTCAACACTAAATCAAGATACAAAAACAAAGCATGAAATAAGAACCATTGATATCCAAATTTAAGCTTCAAATTTATTTTTAATTATCAAATTGACTAGGTTTATTTTCTCAAGATCCTTTCATGTTCACATGGCTATTGTGTCAACACCAAAAACAAAAATATGGAGATCAAAATTATGTTTATATATAATTTTTATGTTTTCTATTTTGATACATAGAAAATATAGATTTTTCAAATTTTAAATAAATATATTTAATATTTATAATGTTTTTTTTTTTTAAGATATATATATATCTTTGATAATTACATTTTAAAGGTAAAAAATTTCAATAAATTTTCACTTTTTTCAATCTTTTGATGATTCCATCTTACAAATGTTGAAGTGATAATAGTCAATCTCAACTTTTAGAATTATGGTAAGTTGTATATCCTTCTTTTAAATATTAATAAAATGAACCATACAACTCGGACACTTAACAAATTCATTACTAAAGAAATTTATGATGTATATGATATGGACAACATCCAATATTGAAAATGATAATTTGCATCTACAAAAGAGATTAAAGATTAACAAAAACTAGATTTTTGTTGTTTGTGGATATATGTTTCAAATATACTCTTTTCTTAAGTAATTATAGCCCTAATATATTTCTATAACAGTTTCATATTTACATTGTCTCCCATAAAAAATAGGTTCCTTGGTTGTAAATATATGTTTTAAATATACTTTTTTTTTTAAAGTTGCTAAAACTCTAATATATATTTATAACAATTTCATATTTGTTTATTGAAAAATAAAAGATATTTTATCTTCTAATTGAGTATTATCTCACATGCATGTCAGATGTTATTTTAAGTGGTATGTATAAAGTTAAAGATATTAAAATTAAAATACTAAACAAGTTTTTAAAAAATCTCAAATATTAAAATTTCTTTATATAAGTGAGATTCAATTTGATACATATTTCCAAACAACCAAACTAAATAGAGGATGTTTGGTAAAACTTAATACTTATTATATAATTATTTAGGTTAACTTTAAGTTAAATTATTCCGAAGTTGTTAGCTTAAAACTTATTACTTAATTTTTATTTTAAGTATAAAGGTGGTTTGGTAAATTTTCTTCAAATTTATTCTTAATCATCAAATTAATATATTTATCCTTATTAATTTTAATTTAGGTTTATGTGCATTAATTTTAATTAATATTTATTTATTAAACATCCATAATTAAAGAATTATAAATATATAAAATAATCATAAAATATTTATTATTAAAAATGAGTCATGAATATGAAATCATGGTTGTGAAATATAATCTTATTAGATAGAGGCAAATGAGACAAAAACAAATGAAATTAAGAATAAGTTTAACTATTTTAATTTAATACTTGAGTTATTTTTAACTTTAAGTTGTGATGTTAAGTTATTTTATATACTTAATCTATTGAACAATTTAAATTAAGTTATTAAATTTCATTAAATCATTAAATTGATTTATTCAGATACCCTCTAAGTTTTGGACTAGTTCACTTAACTGTTGACCAACAACTTTCTAATCTTCTAAAAGAAGTTGCTTCCTGTTTGCATTGGATGACCGCAATCTAGTCAGAAAAGCTGTTGAGATAGATGGTCATCAAGGGAGCATGATGGATAAGGTGTAAGAGGTACCATGAGCCTTTGAAACATGTCATCAACACGATCCGATAAAGGAATATTATAGAAATGAAACTATGAATATGTATAACTACCTATACATTGTCTTCTTATGAGAAGCTTCACCCTTTCACACCTCCAATCCTATTGACAAGTGGGCCAAACCTACCCTTTCAGCACCTAGATTTGTTATTAGGAAAAAAAAAAAAAAAACACCCCAGTTCTCAATGTCCATGAAGATGAAGACAGTTCTCATCAGCCCTTCCCAATCCATAAATTGAACCCTAACTCCACATCTGCCACCATACGTCTACAGAAATCCATGCAAAAACCACAGCTATATATGTCGGACGGTGGCTCGAGTATAACTTGAAGAAACGATGGGTCAACGTCAGAGTAGTGATCAACCGGCTGATGCAAAATGGATGGCCATGAATGCACTAGAAATGCAAGTCGTGGGAAAATTTGCTGTGCAATTGCAAAACGAGAAGCACGGTAGGAACCTGCAATTCCAAGAAGTATATAAAGCGTGGGAAATGATCCTCGACCCAGACTCCGGTAACCTGTACCTTGTCCATCTTATAGCGCTCAGAGACAACATGGAAGTCAAATACGGTGCAATTGTTTGGGTGCAGCCCGACCAACACAGGAATATCAATGAAACTTGGAAGCTCGTGTCCTTTAGAGAAGTCGGGCCCGACAACCCCCCTCAAGAGTGAGCGACTCAAGAAGTAAGGGATTCTCAAAAAAAAATATAGCAATTTTAAAAAATATTTATTAAAATATAATACTTTTGAAACTATTTTCAAATCTGCAAGACTTTTGAAAAATTCAATTTAAAGTTATTTTTTAAAAAGACAATTTCAATTGAATTTTGAAATTATTTTTTTAAAAGATAACTTTCAATTGATATAATAAATAGTATTGTAAATTTGGAAATAGTTTTAATAATTAATTTCTAATATTATTGTATTTTTTTTAAAAAAAAATCAAAATTATCATACTCCTTTAGAATAGATAAAAGTCCTCTTCAATAGGTGTGTAGTACTAAAATTAGAACCCTTTGGATGGAAGGGCATTGACGAGGCATGATTGCCTTAAATGTTGGAACTAAGTTGCCAATAAAAATCCATGATATATAATTTGAAGTAGAATGAGTTAAAGTACTTAGTGATTATGTGTTGCAAATAATTTGAAGTAGAATGAGTTAAAGTACTTAGTGATTATGTGTTGCAACCTACACAATACCAAGAGGTCTAAATCGAATTGGAAAACTGGTTTAAACCACTGAATACACACAAATTTCTTTTTAAAAAATTATGTGTGGCCAAATTAAAACTGTTATTAAATTGGGGAATGAAGTGTTACCTTTATCTAGTCCTTTTATTCTCCTTAAAAGGAATTTGATTATTATGGGCCTCGACTCAATTTGGAACTTAGTGTGTCTTGGATCTAGGCTTGGATCTTGGCTAATTTCATGTTCATTGAAGGTACGAATACTTAATCTTGGATTAAATATCCCTTCAAGTTCAAATTTTTGAACTTGCTCTTCAAATTTTCTTAAGTATTTTGAATTTTCAAACTTGACCTTCAAATTTGAACTTATTATTTGAATCATCAAATCTTCAAATCTTGAAAGGATTTGAAAAAACTTCTAGACTCCTAAAGGCAAGCTTTCTCCAACTCTTCTCAATGATGGAAGTCTTCTTGTGTTCCTTATAAGTATTATTCCTTAATTAAAGTTAATATTTAAGATAATTTTGAGACATATTTGGACAACCTTGACCCTTAAAATATTATTATTTAATTAAAATCAATATTTAGGACATTTAGAAAAACATATTTGGATGCTTTTTAATAAGAATTGATAGCTCTTTTATTAATTGTCAAATTCATCATTTTTATTTATTTTAATAATTAAAATTCTTTATTTTTTATTTAATTTTAAGACAACTTGTCTTTCTTGTGAGAGGCTCATGTGACATGTATCATAGTTTGATTTGATAGGGTTATTGTCAAATGAAAACTTTTATTTTTTATTTTATTATTTTATTATTTCCATTTATGATAAATGATGGTTTTTTTATTCAACCAAAATGTAAATCAGTTATGAACATTTAATTTTTATATTAATCTATAATTAATTTAATTTGAGTATATGATAAATTATAAAAGGCTAAATTTTGCTCTTCCATCCACCAGTATCACACTCCACCTCTCTTGATAATTCTTTGTGGTTTTCACCCTCATGGATGTGATCTCCCTCGTTTCAATCACATCCCCATTTCAATCAAAAGACTTCAAGCACTCACTTCTTCTAATATTTGTGGTGAGTTTTATGTGTTTAATCCTCTCGATCACAACTCTGATGGTGGCATTTGGCACAACAATAATTATCCTATGATACATAAAAAGGAAAAATGGACAAACATTCTTCTATTCTTGATTGCCTACCTCCCGATTCTCATTTTTTTTAATCTCATATTTATTGATGTATGTTCTTGGAAGCTTTCACTAGGGCTTTCAAGCTTGCACTTAAGTTTCATCCTAGGTGTTCATGTGTTCCTCCACCATCATAAGCAACCAAGTTGTTCAATGACTGCTCCCAAATATATATGCCAAACTCTTTTACCCAATTGCTTGATAAAAAAAGGAAAAAAAGATTTTTGAATTTTGTGAAAAATAAGGGGAAAACCAAGTGAACTGAAATTGAAATTTGAATTAATTTTTTTTTCAAAAGTACAAAGGAATGGGGAAGGGGAGGGGTGTGTCCCTTTAGCTCCTTTCTTTTCATGAAAATATCATCAATTAAGCTAACATAATTGAGACCACTTATGAGAATCCTTAACTAGAGAATTTTCAATACAAGTACAATTTAATCAAACCCAATGCTTCAAACTTGTGAGTTGAACCTCCTTGTCAAATCCTTAAAGCCTCTACTACCCATTTGCTTGTCAAATTGTAGTACTAAGGGCTCAATAATGGTTGTCTCAAATCAAAATGATTCTCACTATTAAGTGCTTGAGATACTCTCAAAGGGGACCCTAAACTCCAATTTTCAAGCATCAAAGACATGGTATTCTAATTAAAATTAGACCACCTATGATATCCTTGAAGCCTTCACTGCCGACTTACTTACAAATCATACCATTAAGAGTTCAATAATGATTGTCTCATCTCAAAATAGCTCTCACCACTAAGGGCTTAAGATACCCTCAAAGGGGCTCTTGAACTCTAATTTCCAAGCATCAAGACATGGTTTTCTAATGAAAATGGAACAATCTAACTTACAAGCTAATTATATCATTAAATACCTAACATTTAAGGGTCAGCATTCCATGGGCACAAGGGAGTCCTAAAGACCCTCTTCTCTTCAACCTTAAAAATGACTAAAAAGACATGAACTTTACACTAAAACAAGATACAAAAACAGATCATGAAATAAGAATCATTGATATCCAAAATTAAGCTTAAATTTATACACAACTAGAGAGTTAAGTGTAGCTAAATGCAAAGACAATCAAGATAAATAAGTTTAATACATTAGAATGCTCTTAAAATCTAGAAAACATTACAAAGATTGAAGTTGCAGGAAGTCCTAATGTTGGAGATTGAAGAAGAGCTCTCCACCAAGGGCCCTTCTCATAAAAAATACCTTTTCTCCAACTATAAAATCTCTTTAAATAGGTGATCTCATGTTTCCCTAAGTGATATACCATGTGGATGCATTGAAAACAATATAGAATCAGATCCAATGCTAACTTGGGAAAAGTCCAAAAATATGGGTCCTATGTGTTTTTAAAGTTTCAAAATGAAATGGTGACGGTTTTAAAGAAAATGATGCTAGGTTATAAGGTGGTGTCATTTTTTCTAGTAGGTGGGCTTCTTTTAATAACAACACCGGTGTGAAAAATGGTGTCAGACCATAGGGTGGCACCATTTTTCCTAGAATGCCCCTTAGCTAGCTCCACCAACATTTTTCCTATTTTTCATTAACTTTTTCTTGACTTTTTATTTTTTTTATTGTTTATTTTTTTTGGCAAAGGCAAACGATGTTCAAATATTTTTAAGATTGGTGATATTGATCTTCAAAGAGTGTAGAATATAATAATATTTACTTTATCTTTTTTGGACATCTCTAACTATCCTCAACTTTTGATTGGTCAAAATATGACTATACCATTCATTTTCATGTGACTTTGATCCTTTTGTTCTAGTCATACCCCACTCTTACATTTTAGATGTCCTAAGAGGTCCCCAAGATCATCATTATTCATAAAAATAGTTGTAAACATCAACTAATGAAAAATGTGAGAAAACCAAGTATATGAAAGGTAGCATATAATTGACTAGTTTGGGAGTGTCTTTAATACAGAAATCAAGCTTAAGATATGATTTTTTTTTCCTTCATTACCATACCATTTATGATATCATATCCTTCAAGAGCAAAGAATCCAATCCCATTATCTCCTTTAATCCTCCTCAATCTCAACAATCTATTGGTATGTCTTTATCAGTTTGAAAGGCAAATGAGGATCTTAGTTTAGAACTTTTCTTTAAGGTTCATGATGGACTTCTACCAAAGGAATTTGCTAAATGAGATATCTCTATCAAAGGAACTTGTCAAAGGAGATATCTGTAAATGAATTGTAACTTTTGAAGTTTTGTTTTGTTTTGTTTTATTTTTTAAATTCCTTGTGTTTTATACCTTATGTAAAAGGTTAACTAGTAATTGATAGTTTCCAAGGGATTCATTGTTTTCTCTAACCTAAGTGGAATGTCGAAATTTGAGATGAGGATTGTTTCCTCAACTATTGCAACTTAATTAGATCAAAAGGGCAAAACCCTAGGTGATGTAGTTGCCCATGAGATAAGAGGAGAACAAGGTATCAACAATATTAATACCTTGTTCAAAGGGAAAAAATTAAAGTGAAGGATTAATAAACATTCGTCCCAAAATGACAATATTTTGAATGCCATAGAAAGAAAGAAGAGACAATAGAACCAATGAACTTCAATTTTCCATTACTTTCAACACTGAGAGAGTGTTTCATAAATCAATTTAATGATTTTTTATAAATAAATTTAATGACTTAATATAATTTACTGATTTAATGATGATTGAGTAGCTATATATTAAATATATTTGATAAAATAATTTAATATTAAAACTTAAAAATTAAAAATAACTTAATATAATAAGTTAAAATACTCTACTTTTTCAAAATCACAAGCATTCCTTACCTCCGGAGGTCATGTCTATTTCCATCATTTCTCTTTCATAATATCATTACTTATCAATGAAAGTAAAGATGTCGATTTAATAGTCTAAAGAAAATTAAGTTGATTTTAACAAATCTTAATATTAAGTAAGAAATTAATTGATAAGTTATAAGTAAATAACTTAAACATAATTTTAACTTAAAATCACCTTAAATTTTAAGTACTAAGTTTTAACGAAAGGATTCACTAACTTTCAACCTTCTCCTCATCATTTTGTATACCATTCTAAAATAATATACAAATGTCATTCAAATGTAATTCCAATAATTGAGATTAGTGGACAAGGCTGAAGTTCAAAAGTGGGGAGGAGACAACTAGAAAGATGAGATTGGGAGATTGCGGTATCACTTAATTGATTAATTTCCAGTAATCTGTCTCCACATTTCACTGAGAAAGATGCTTGGAAGCAGCGAGAAAACCTTTTTTTCCCATACCTCCAGAAGCATGTTAATAACAGATGGAAAAAGATGTCAACCATGTTGATGAATGATTAAAGGTTTAATACAGCTTTTGCAAAAGGCAGACACACCATTTTAACTTTGTTGACAAGGATGAAGCATCAATTAATAATTCAAAGCATATATATGAATATACCAAGAAAGTGACTGCCAGAACGTGTTACACATGTACATTGCAATAAAGGCAAAACTTGGCACAGAAAAAAGAAGTCTCTTCGTGTATATACTTAGTAGACTTTTTCGACAACTCTCATCTTTTCTAAAGAACAGTCAGAAACTTTCCAAGGCAAATTAATGAAAGCACCTGTACATGCAGAATAATGGAGGCAAGTTATGAGTCATTTTATACGAAAAGTAATATCCTCCACTAACGGAAAAAAGTTGAAAAAGCAGAAAGAAACAATATGTGTGAAAGATTTCATGAAGTGTACTCCACCTATTATTGAGCTCTATCAATCCACCTTCATATAATCCTAATTACTACCAGTTGGTCCATTAGCCCCGTCCTTTCATCAAACCTTCAACTCTCTCTCATGGATGCCTATGATGACAAGCTCAACAGAGAACTCTACAAAGCACTAATGAAGGGAGATGAGAAAGAGATGATCCAGCTTTGCGAAAGTATCCAAGGCCCATTGCGCATAATGACCATACACATGGACACAGTCCTTTACATGGCTACTTACTCCAAGCAAGCTGATCTAGTACTGAAATTACTTGAAAATTTGCCGGAGACTCATCTCAACAAGCTCATCCGTCAAAATGACGCTGGAAACACTATACTCCATGAAGCAGCCACTTCTAACAGCGCAACTAATGCCGCCAGGCAGATGCTTAACAAGGCACCAGAATTGCTGAGTTTGAGCAATTTCGTCAGAGAGACCCTTATCTTTAGAGAAGCTCGCTATGGGAAAACTATGGTTTTTGAGTTTCTGGCAACAGAATTTGATAAAGTCTGTGCAGGAATGACTGAAGAACATCGGATTGATGCTTTTTTCAGAGGATGGATGGAACCACCATTCTTCATATTTCCATTCTTGCTGAGTTCCTGAAAGTGTCTAAGATTTGTTAATGATGAATTAGGCAATTGATAAATGGATTTTTTGAAAACTAAAACAAAGAACGTATTTAGTTTTTAGATAGCTATTAAAGTGTTGGCTTTTCTGACATGAAAAATAGTACTGATTTCTTAAAGTAATTAAATTTTACAAAAATAGTTTTTGAAAAAAAAATATTTGTGGAAGGCACAAATATTTGTGGGCCAGTGGCATACAAGAAAAAAAAATATTTTTCTTTCTCATCTCATTGCTTACTCTAATTCTCACTCCAAAACAAAAAAAAAAAACTCTCATACATATTGTTCCCTAGATCTTAATTAATAATCAATGAACTCATAAAGTAATGACATTTTTTAACTTAAGGAGAAATTTGGAGTTAGAGATTAAAAAAAAAATTAAAGAGATGAAGATCAAAGAGATATTTCACTGTAGTCATTTGTCCTTTTGCTTTCTTTATGATGCACGTATAAATACGACCACCTTTGACCATTCAATCATGTGGGCCGTAGAGAGGACAATTATTAAGTTATTAAAGCTAATATCTGCGAAAAAGCTGTCACATTCGAATTCTTGGATTCCAGTGAAATAGGCCTTATGCTACATTAGGTTACAAATTTAACCCAAAAGATTAAATTGTTAAATCATTGTCAGTCAATTTGTGCATGCAATTGCTATGGGAAGCACTAGTTTTGACAATTGAATGGCGCCACCAAGTTTCTCTCGTGCCTTATTTGCTAAAATGATGTAAAAACACCCCACAAACTAACAGAAAACATAAAAATAAAAAATAAAAAGGTTAAATATTTTTCAGATTTTTTTTCGATCAAATAAGAAAATGTGATTTTTGGAAAGAATGTAGCATATATTTTATGTGATTATGCATGACTATTTATTCTTACTCATGTGTAACGTCTATTTAGACATTTAATGGTGCCTTAATCACAATTGATTGCACGTTAATTGTGACAATGATTGATGACATATAATGGTTGTCTTGCCTTCACTATTGACATTTTATCTCGTAACGGCTGCATTAATTGTAGCTATTACCCGGCGCTCAATCAATGTCTAGATGTAACTTAGGCATCACTGTGAGCGCCTAACCATTCGAGACATCTGTCTACCATATTGGGCCTAAACGAACTATTCATTCATCCTTATGTTTCCATCCAAGCGGTTGAGTCATGGAAGCAAATGGCAATGGACATAGACGGCGACAGAGCATGAATCCCACAAATAGAAATATGATAAGATGAATAATAAAGATGCATAGAAAATAAAAAGAACTCACCTAGAACTATTCTATAAATAAAAAAAAAATAATGAAACCTCTTTCCTCTCTTTAAGCTAATCCTACACCCAAACCTTGTCATGAATTTTTCTCCTTGATCATGATTTATTTAGGAAAAAATATACACCAATGAAATATATCCCTTTCTTTAAACTTTTCGTAGCTCCAAGAATCAACTCATTTGGATCTCTATAGCGAAAGATATGCCTAAAATACTGAACACTATTCAGCATATGAGAGGAAAGTTCACCTAAACATTTTCACAAATATTTTTCCTTGATATGCATTGATACGATAAAAATTATCAACAGATGAATTATAGCCTTCTCTGTTAGCTTTCTATACCTTCAAGAATCGATTCATTTGGATCTCTATAGTGAAAGTTATGCCCAAAGTACTCACTTATTTATTTACATAATGGGTTGAGTTTTTTATAATTAATTATAAGACATATTAAAATATATATAATTTATAAAATAAGGTATTAAGAAAATATTTACAAAATTAATTACTGTTCCAAAATTGTCTCTTGAAAAGACGTTTTCTTCTAATTAAAAAATATATGAAAATTGTCTTTAAGAGATTTGGTTATAAAAAAGAAAAAAATTAAAGATAATGTCTCTCTTGAAAAGAAGATTTTGCTTACAGAAAAAAAAATTAAAAGAAAAAATCCCATGTAATTTTTTTAATCTATTGTAGAATTATAAAAAAAAAAAAAAAGGAAAAAAAACCAAGATTAACAAATTGTTGTTCACCTTTTAGATTAATTAGGAGAAAAGTATTCATTAAAAAGATAAGTTCCATTTTTGTACTTCAAAACTTTGTTATATTCCTCTCATCTACTAATTTTATGAATTTGTCTAGCAAGATTCATGCTCAAGTTTTAATCATGTTAAATATTTACATAATCACATAGATTAATCATACATGATTAAAGGATACTAACAATAGGAAATCACTATAAAGAACATACCTGTTTGAGCCATGATAAAAAACCGTGATTGATTGTTGCAACCAAGTCTTCCTCTCTACGATCTTGATAATAGTTATGGTGACTCTATGGAAAAACAGAAAAACCCGTTTTATCTATATTAGAGAGGGGACTTAGCATAACTCAAATTGGATTCTCATTGGGCCCTCCCATAATGGGCTTCAATGAGACCCATAGCCTACACTTGCCACTCAACTGAGCTTTTACTCAAAAGATGCAAAACCCAATCCAAAATGTGATCACTAGTTAATTGGGCTCATTATATAATAGACTATCCATTAACTCGTTTTTGCAAATACAAATTATTCAATTAATGTTAACCCATATAAAAATTTTTCCAACATTCTCCCACTTGGGCTACATTAATTGTTTTTGAGGATTCATTAAATTCATTTTGAAAATAAGACCTCGGGTTAAGTACAGAAAAGTTTATTTTGTGTGGCCACACCTTTTTTTTTTTAAAGAAATGATAGTCTATAAGTAGCATCTTGTTAAACTTATCCGGTCCGACATGGTCTTAATATTGGACTATAATGGTCTATATGTTAATCTCAACAAACATAATGCCCTTTATAGTCACGAATATTTATAACCATATTGACATGGATCATAAACCCAGTAGTGTAGTAAGAAATCAATGCCAACATGTGATCATCATCTATATGCATTGTTTTTTATCAGTCCTCATTACAATTTACCAGCAAAATGAAATTGTAATTGCAATTTCTCAACAAAATGAAATTGCTGCAATTTCTAAACAATATGAAATTGCTTGACTTTAACAAGTCATATGTCACCAACAATGTACCACAAAATCTCAAAATAGTGGTATTTGTGACATCCAATAGTATACAACTGTAATTCTTAAGGTTCAATATCTCAAGATACCATGTTGTATGTAATTCAATTACGATATGCTATAATATAATACTTAATTATGATGATCATAATAAAAAAAAATTAATTTTGCAAGTTGCAAAACAATAATGATCAATGTTTACATAAAACAATAATTGAAATAAGGGAAATCACAAAAGCTCCCACTAAACCAAAGAATCAAAAGACTTAATGACACCCATATTCACAACATGTTCCTTGAACGTTATGGGCTTTAAACCTTTGGTTAGAGGATCAGCTAGTATGGACTCAGTTCTTATGTGCTCAATCACAATATCTCCTTTCTTCACTAAGTCCTTGACTGTAAGGTACTTGATTTCCATATGCTTAGAACCCGTACTAATCTTATTGTTCTTATAATAGAACACAGCTACATTATTGTCACAATAAATCACAATGGGTTGAAAGATGGAATCAACAACTTGCAACTTTGAAATCAAATTTCTTAGCCAAACAGCTTGAGATGATGCACCATAACAAGCTACAAACTCAGCATACATGGTCGAGGATGCAATTAGGCTCTGTTTGACACTTTTCCATAAAATGGCTCCACTACCTAACATAAAAATTTATCCTAAAGTAGATTTGCGATCATCAAAACAACCACTAAAATCAGAATCTGAGTATCCAACTACCTCGAGATTATCCACCCTCCTATACACAAGCATAAAATCCTTCGTTCTTTGTAGATATCTCATGACTTTCTTTGCAGCAACCTAATGATCATGTCCAGGGTTCGATAAATATCTACCAAGAACGTTAACAATGAAGGCGATATCAGGTCTTGTACATACTTGTGCATACATCAGGCTACAAATGGCACTAGCATAAGGAATAGTCTTCATGGCATCCTTTTCCAAATCATTCTTTGGACACTGTTCATTACTGAGTTTATCTCCCTTCACAACAGGTACATCACCAGCTTTGCACGTTTGTATATTGAGTCTTTTAAGCACACGATTGATATAGGCTCTCTGAGATAGCCCAAGGAGGTTTCGAGATCTATCACGATAAATCTCAATACCCAACACAAAATATGCTTCTCCAAGATCCTTCATGTCAAAATTAGCAAACAAAATACGCTTGGTATCATTCAAGAGATTCACATCGCTACTAGCAAGTAGAATGTCATCGATATAGAGAACCATGAAAATGTATTTACTCCCATTAACCTTCATGTAAACGCACTGATCAAACTTGTTCTCTATAAAACCAAAAGACGTCACAATTTTGTCAAATTTCAAGTACTACTGGTGAGAAGCTTGCTTGAGACCATAAATTGACCTTTTCAATCTGCATACCATGTCTCTTTTCCATTTTCCTTAAATCCTTCAGGTTGTGACATGTAGACCTCCTCACTCAAATCACCATTGAGAAAAGTTGTCTTGTCATCCATCTGATGAAGCTCTAAGTCAAAATGAGCTACCAACGCCATAACTAGCCTAAAGGAATCTTTGGTAGAGACTGGTGAGAAAGTCTCTATGAAATCAATGTCCTCTCGTTGTGTATACCCTTTAGCAACCAACCGAGCCTTGTATCTTTCAACATTTCCTTTGTTGTCTCTTTTGGTCTTGAATACCCATTTGCATCCAATGGGTTTATATCCTTTGGGAAGAACAACAAGTTCCCAAACATCATTGTCTGACATAGATTGCATTTCATCTCTCATGGCAATCAACCATTCATTTGCCTTATCACTACTAAGAGTTTCACAATAAGTGGTAGGGTCCACTTCTTCTCCAATGTCATACTCTCCCTCTCCAAGGTAAACATAATAATCGTTAGATAAGGCAGGTCTCCTAGTTCTTTGTGATCTCCTCATTTCCACAGGAGGAATCTCATCCACAATAGGGTTTATTTCGACAGCGGGGAAATTGACAGTAGCAACTCCTTGTTGAATCCCAGAATCAAAAGCTCCAACATCAAGGTTAACGTCTGAGACTGGTAAACGTAAAGAAATAACATCCACGGGTTCCACTCTTTCATCGGATTGAGAGGGTATACTATCAGCAACATCAAACTCTAAAAACTTTGCCACTTGAGACTCAACAATTCTAGTGCCACGAGTCGAACAATAAAACTTGTATCCTTTTGAGTGACTAGGACACCCAATAAAGTAGCACCTAGTAGTTCTCGAATCCATCTTCTTTAAAGAAGGATCATAGATTTTCACTTCAGCTGGACATCCCCATACTTTAAAATGATTCAAACTGGGTTTTCTGTCTGTCCATAGTTCAAACGGTGTTTTAGGCACATACTTACTAGGAACACGGTTCAGAATGTAGGTTGCTGTTTAATGGCTTCACCCCATAAGTATTCTGGCAAATTTGATCTACCCATCATGCTCCTCTTCATTTCCATAAGAGTACGATTGCGCCTTTCTGCTACGCCATTCTATTCAGGACTACCAGACATAGTATATTGAGCAACAATACCATTATCTTTTAAGTACCTTGCAAAATGTCCTTTTTGTTGTCCAGCATCACCATGCTTCCCATAATACTCACCACCTCGATCAGATCTCACAATTTTGATGACTTTCCCTAGTTGTTTCTCAACTTTAGTTCGGAAGACTTTGAACATTTCAAGAGCATCTACCTTTTCTTTGAAAAAAAATACATAGCCATAACTAGAAAAATCATCAATGAATGTAATGAAGTACTTGTTGCCACACAAGGTAGTGGAATAACGTCCACTAATGTCTATATGAACAATCTCCAACAAATTTTGACTATGAGTTGCACCCTTTTTCTTATTCTTTGTCAATTTTCCTTTCACACAATCAACACAAATTTCTAAGTCATCAGAATCAAGGCGGGGAAGAATCCCAAAACTAATTAAGCGTTCTACTCGTTCTTTAGAAATGTGCCCCAAACGCTTATGCCATAACAATGAAGATCTTTCTTTAGTCAAAGGTCTTTTAGCAACATTGTTTTCAACATTGTAAGAACAAGTAGATAACAACGACAATCTATAAAGCCCGTCAAATAAAACACAACTGCCAATCACTTTAGAGTCATAAATCACATCAACTCTTTTATTTTCAAAAGTGAAACTATATCCAGCTTTATCAAGTATTGAAAGGGAAATTAAATTCCTTCTAAACGAAGGTACACAAAAAACATTGTCCAAAACAAGCTGAAAACTAGAATCTAATTCTAAAACAGCAACCCCAATATGCTCAACATCAATCCCGATGTCACTGCCAACTTTAAGCTTTGACTCTTTTTCACTTGGCTTCCTCAGATTTCTTATCCCCTGTAAAAAAGTTGCAACATGAACAGTAGCACCACTATCAAGCCACCATGAATCTAAAGGAACATTAACTAAATTAGATTCAAAACAGATATAGATAGATAACATACCCTGTTCCTTCTTTTTCTTCTCTAGCCAATTCTTAAACTTAAAGCAATCAACCCTTTTGTGACCCCTTTTTGTTGCAGTGATAGCACTTAAGGTATGTGTTCTTGGCATTTCCATTCTTCTACTTTTCACTCCCACTCTTCTTGAAATTCTTATTTTTCTTATGACTATGGAAGTTGGGTTTTCTAGTCTTTTCAACTTTTTTTTTATTATTCGATTTTCCAAGAGCAACGAGATGAGCAGATTCATTCTTTTCTCTTTTCAGCTTTTCTTCCTCAGCCATACACTTAGTGATCAGGTCATTCACACCCCAAGACTGATTCAAGGTGTTGTATGCAGTCTTGATTTGGCTAAAAGAAGATGGCAGAGTATTGAGGGCTTGATGAACAATAAACTTATCGGGAATGGGAATATCTAGTGCTTTCAATCTAGTCTGAAGATGCACCATTTTTAGGATATACTCACGAACCCCTTTCATATCATCATACCTCATATTCATCAATTCATCCATAAAATGCCCAGCTTCAGCATTGTCAGATGTTTGGTATCTATTTGCCACAACAATGAGAAATTCCTTAGCATTGTTGCTCTCAGGTATTCCTCCAAGGAGATGCTCAGCAATGGACCACATGTTAAATATTTACATAATCACATAGATTAATCATACATGATTAAAGGATACTAACAATAGGAAATCACTATAAAGAACATACCTGTTTGAGCCATGATAAAAAACCGTGATTGATTGTTGCAACCAAGTCTTCCTCTCTATGATCTTGATAATAGCTATGGTGGCTCTATGGGAAAACAGAAAAACCCTTTTTATCTATATTAGAGAGGGAACTAAGCATAACTCAAATTGGATTCTCATTGGGCCCTCCCATAATGGGCTTCAATGAGACCCATAGCCTACACTTGCTACTCAACTGAGCTTCTACTCAAAAGATGCAAAACCCAATCCAAAATGTGATCACTAGTTAATTGGGTTCATTATATAATAGACTATCCATTAACCCGTTTTTGCAAATACAAATTATTCAATTAATGTTAACCTATATAAAATTTTTTCCAACATTAATCCCTTTAGACTAAGCATTATCCAAAATTGATGCATTTCATTCTCACACTTTAATTTACATTACGAAGTAGTTCAATAGGATATAAGAATATCAACATTATTGAAATAACCATTAATTTTTCTTTCTCATCTCATTGCTTACTCTAATTCTCACTCCAAAACCAAAAAATAAATAAAAAAAACTCTCATACATATTGTTCCCTAGATCTTTAATAATCAATGAACTCATAAAGTAATGACATTTTTTAACTTAAGGAGAAATTTGGAGTTAGAGATTAAAAAAAAAAAAAAATTAAAGAGATGAAGATCAAAGAGATATTTCACTGTAGTCATTTGTCCTTTTGATTTCTTTATGATGCACGTATAAATACAACCACCTTTGACCGTTCAATCATGTGGGCCGTAGAGAGGACAATTATTAAGTTATTAAAGCTAGTATCTGCGAAAAAGCTGCTGTCACATTCGAATTATTGGATTCCAGTGAAATAGGCCTTATGCATTATTAGGTTACAAATTTAACCCAAAAGATTAAATTGTTAAATCATTGTCAGTCAATTTGTGTATGCAATTGCTATGGGAAGCACTAGTTTTGACAGTATGCTGAGGGATTCTTCATCTAGGAATGGCGCCACCAAGTTTCTCTCGTGCCTTATTTGCTAAAATGATGTAAAAACACTCCCACAAACTAACAGAAAACATTAAAAAAAAAAAAAAGGTTAAATATTTTCAGATTTTTTCCGATCAAATACACCACTAACGCAACTGTACATTATCTTTGAATGTTTGAATCACCATTCATACACAACCAGTTGGTTATTAGTCATCTTATTTCACCTCCCGGTTTCATGGATGCTGCTCAGCCCTATAATTAGCGTCTAGTTCTCTGATTAGCTGTAGTTAATTTCCTCAATTATTGTCCATAAGATTCCTTGTGACTTTGTTTAAAGTAGGACAAATCAAAAAGGACTTTTACGACCAAAGGACAAGATGCTCTGTCAGTGCATTGTAGAATGGTGCATGCACTTGCCAATGTCTTAAAGCAAAATCAATGTTCATGGCCTACCAACCACACCAACAGAATTTCTTGTCGGTCGTTCTCATTATCCATCGACATCTTACTGATTAGCAAAAGTGATATTATAGGCAGTTCAAATTATTATGGATGTAAGTAGGAATTTAGCCCTATTTCATAACTGTATTTTAAAACAATTTTCCCTCCCCAAAACAGAAAAGGGGAAAATACTTTTGGGAATTATAAAACAGAAAATAAGAGCTAATTTTACAACGTTTTCAAAAACAGTTATAAAAAGCAATTTTTGAAAACAATTTCTGAAAAAAAATTTATGATATTTTGTAAAACAAAAATCTATTTGAAAACCTAAAATATTTTTAAATATTTTTAAATATATTTTTAAAATAATTTTTATATCTAATATATAATTTTTAATTATTCTATATGTTATAAAACAGTTTTTAGTTGTCAAATGTTTTTTCCTCCTCTTTTTTTTAAATAAAAAAAATATTCTTAAAAACAATTATCAAATAGGCACTGAGATGTTTTCAAAGAATATCGTTTAGTTATTTTTAGTTTTTTCATTTGTTATTTGATGGTTATTTTAAAAAAATATATATATTTATATAAATATAGAAAATGATTGAAAATAAAGCATTACATATCTAAGTTATTTTTAAAACATATTTAAAAATATAAAAATAAATTAAAAATATTTAAAGTTCTCAAACACACTTTTGTTTTAAACAATATTATATAACAATTTTCAAAAAATATTCTTAAAAATATTTTAAATAATGCTTCCCAAAAAATACCTTAATACCTTAGTGAAAAGATGATGAGCTACTTTGTAGCACAAATAAAAACTTGTCTCTAACAAAATAAAAATGTAACAATATTATATAGAAATTCTAAACTTGGATTACATTTAAGAAACCTTAAAGGTTGCGTAAAGTATAACATCTAAATAATTAAAAATAATATAAAAATGCATGTCTATTTACATACAAAATTTAAGTTGTTAGGTAATTCGTCCTATCTTAACCTAATGAGAATTAATAAGTTGGGGGGAAAAATCATGGTTCGTCACGAGATTCACAAGGATCATCGAAGGCAATATCCACATTACAATTTAATTCTTTTTTATGTACAACTGCATCCGAGCCACACGCCCATTCTGGTCTCCCTCTCTGAAGAACCTCCCATGGCGGACATCCACCAACTCAACGGAAATTTGTACCGTGCTCTGATGGAGAAGAACCCCAAGGATGTGCTGGGTTTCCTTCCAGAGGACAAAGATCCATTGCACAAAATCACCATACATGAAGACACCGTTCTCCATATGGCCTGTTACTCCAAGCAGCGAGATCTCGCTCTCGAGTTACTGAAACTGTTGCCCCCCAGTCAGAACGACCGACTCACCAACACCAAAAACGATGTGGACAACACTATCCTCCACGAGGTAGCCACTAACAACTCCATGACTGACGTTGCCACTGAAATATTGAACAGAGCTCCGGAGTTGCTTACTGCTCGTAACATCCTTGGAGAGACGCCTCTCTTTCGAGCGGTCCGGTACGGGAAAGATGAAATGTTCAAGCTACTAGCTGAGAAGCTTGACCGTTTTGAAACTGAAGAAGATCGTAAAGCCTTTTTGAAGAGGAATGATGGAACAACTATTCTCCATATTTCCGTATTTACCGAGAATTTTGACTTGGTGAGTTCTCAGTAAACCACTAGAAAGAAGATGGATTACCTCACAAGTATTTTAATTAGTGAAAATCTTAATTAATTGAGATTGAATTTTGAGTTGATTTCCACTTTTGTACCTCTAATCTAGTGCTAACATAGTTGTTTCTTTAATTTCTGTAAAAAACTGTGAACAGACTTGGCGCTGTTGATTGCGGAAAGATACGGAGATTTAATTAGCGACAGGGACTCTAACCAAATGACGGCTCTTCAACATCTAGCATGCAACCCATCGGCATTTCTCAGTGGATGCGAACACGGACATCTGAGGCGATTCATCTACTCTTGTATAGTATCTTTATTCTCTTCTCCACTCACTGGATTAATTAAGTTCTTTTGGCACTGTTATAATTTTCATAAGGGCTTTCAGTATGTGCCCAAATACTTTGAAAAGTCGTTAAAAAATCAGAAGAGGGCTTGTGGTCCTTGCCTTGGTATAGCTTTGGCTTACGTTCCTTTTGATAATAGCAAATTGAATATTAATGCCTTTTTTTTCTCTTCCTTTTGACAGAACTAAGAAAAGGTTTTCCAAATTCCATCAGTCTCTCTGTTTGTCATACTATCTGTTTTTCACTTTCCATGGTCTTTTTTTATTCTTTTTTTTTTCCTGAAGAATTACATCGTGGAATTCATACCAACCAAGCGTTTTTCAGGTATTTCAAACAAGGCCAGGGGAGGTCGGTGTCAAGATCTTAAATCTGTTGGTAGGTTCTTGGGACTCTGGTACTCTACTGTTTATGTTCTTTGTCTAATGTCTTAAATGCTGATATGCGAAGAAAATTACCATTTGTTTAATTAGCCCTCCACTAGGGCAGATTTACGGCACATTTGAATGCTCTTTTTTTTTTTTTTTTTTCTGTCCCATAAAAATTGTAATTTTTTTTTTATTTTATTTTATTTTTAAAGGAACGTTTGAGAGTTTCACAACATTTTTTAAGACAATTATAAAAAAAAAAAATGGGAATAGTAGTCAGTTATTTTTAAAAACAAAATTTTCTTAATTTAAATGGTTCTTAATTATAAAAAAATAATTTTTGAAAATCATTTTATTTATCAACTCAAATATATATGGAAACAATTTTCTTTACTTATTCTCGATATAAAGTTGTTATACACCCACCTACAATGCAAATATTTTCAAAGTATTCTCCATTGGTTGTTTAAAGTATAAAAAATAATTAAAAACACCTAAAATTTATTATAAAAAATAACTTGTTATGAGAATAAATTCTGAAAAAACTATTTTGTAACAAAAGTCTACCAAATATGTTTTCCAAAAAAAAAAACTATTTTTAAGAATTGTTATCAAACATGTTCTTAACTTCAACCAATTAAAGGAATTTAGGTTTTTTTTCTTAAGTTTCTGTGTAAAAATGAACCTGGAATTTGGCTTACACAATCTTTTCTTAGTATTATCCATGGAGGGTCTTTTGCGCTGTCATTCATATGAAGCATTTGAATTTATTGTTCTTCGTTCTTGAGAAGTTTTCATGATAAATATAAGGGAACTACTGACTTTTATTTTATTGAAAAGCTAAATCACGCTTTAGATGGCCCATTTGGGAAGCATTTTTGGAAGAAAAGCATAGATATGATGCAGCTCGCGAACTTGCCAGTAAGTTACTAGAAAGTGATACTTCCTGGGAGGCTACGAATCCTCAAGCAGTGGACCGAGGGTCCATTTCTTCTGTGCAAGAGAAAGGGGGAGACTCATCGGTATCATCAAAAGAAAAGGCAAAAGTGGATCCCTCTATTGCCCTGCAACACCCAGATGAGAAGAAAGGAAAAACCTCTCCAGAAGTCAATAGAACTAGATTCAACAATATCAGGAACAAGGAAACTCCATTGTTTTTGGCAACAATGTCAGGCATTCTAGAGATTGTCGATGAAATACTCAAGAAGTACCCTCAGGCAATTGAGCATTATAATGACCAAGGAAGGAACATACTTCATGTAGCGATCAATTACCGCCAGATAGAGATTTTGATAGGGTGGTCAAGATGGAAATGCCAGCAAGGAGGCTACTACGGGCAACAGACGCTAAAGGGAACTCCATTCTGCATTTGGTAGGAAAGAAAGGAAAACGATATGTCTCGAGAAAATCACGATCCCCTGCAATCCAATTGCAAGAGGAGTTGCTCTTGTTTGAGGTGCACTTCCACTACCCCATTCATAATCTTGTTAGGGTCCATGATCCAGTAGCTTGAGTTAATATGATGATAATGGCCCAAAAATGATAGTACTACTGGTTCATGTGGTTTTTCTTCTATATGCAGCGTGTGAAGGAATACTCTAGATCCCATTTCCTCAAGGTCTTCAACCATAACAACCAGACTGCAGATGAATTATTTGCTTCCAACTACTGTGAACTTCATGAGGAAGCCAAAGAATGGCTGAAGCGCACCGCTGAAAACTGCACCATTGTGGCTGTTCTTATTGCTACCGTTGCCTTTGCTGCAGCCTACACTATACCAGGAGGACCAAATCAAAGCACTGGTATCCCACTCCTCCTTTCTCAACCATTCTTCGTGGTTTTCACCCTGGCGGATGTAATCTCCCTCACTTACGCCTTGACATCTGTCATCACATTTCTCTCAATCCTCACATCTCCATTTCAGTTACAAGACTTCAAGAAGTCTCTTCTTCAAAAGCTGATGCTCGGTTTTACGTTTTTAATCCTTTCCGTGTCGATGATGATGGTGGCATTTGGTGCAACAGTCATCCTTATGATACAGAATAAGGAAAGGTGGACCAAAATTGTCCTATACTCGGTTGCATTCCTCCCAGTTATTATTTTTGCGCTCTCATATTCCCCGCTATATTATAGACTCCTGAAAGCTTGCACTGGTCTGCTCAATCTTGCACTTGAGCTTTGCCCCAGGTGTACTTGTGTTTCTCCACCATCATGGACAACCAAGTTTTTCAACCGCGGAGAATCCAAGCCCAACCGCCCTCAATCTCAAACATTCAGTTCCAAATGCCCTTCTACATTTCAAACCACTGATTCTTCAGTTTGAAAGGCCGATGAGGACCTATGTATGTATGTATGAGTGATTTGAATGCTTCTTTCTCATTTATTTGCTTAGAACTGATTGTACAAATGTTATGTAATAAGTGAACCGGTAGTTGATGATATTTTAACAAATGGAAAAAATGAAATGGAAGGTTTTAATAAATGCAGAAAAAACCCAACACCAAGGAGGCAAAACAATGAAACTAATTAAGCATCACTGTTTTCTTCAACTTAAGAGGAAAAATGTAGAAATTTCAGAGGAGCAAAAGGGTCAAAACCCCCATCAGAATGATAATAACAAAGGGAAAAGATGACAAAAGTTCCGCGCCTCTTTTTGGAAAAAAGGCCGAACATCATTTAGCTTTGTTGGCGAAGACAAAACATTAATAATACATGTTCCGAGTAAGAAGATTGAAAAGTAAACAAACAAATAACTCTATGTGTAGTAGTAGTATTGCTAATTCATTTAGCGGTGTCATGTCTATTCCATCACTCTTGTTGAGTGGTATTGCTAATTCATTTAAGGGAAAAAAATTAAACTAAGGATTAAGAAGCATTGATCCAAAAATGATAGGGTTAAATGCCATAGAAAGAAAGGTGAGAAAAGCATAACAAATGAACTTCAAATTTTCATTATTTTCAGTATCAAAAGAGTGTTTGATAAATCAATTCAATAATTTAATATGGTTTAGTGATTTAATGGTATTGGTTAAGTATATTAAGTCTGTTTATTAAAATAAATTAATATTGTAACTTAAAGTTAAAAATGATTTAATGAATAAGTTAATTAAAATAATGACCTTTTCTAAATCATAAACATCCTTTACCTTAAGTGGTCATGTCTATGCCTTCCTTTGTTTCTCTTTTATAACATGATTACTTAATATGAATGTTTATTTAATAGGTCAAAAAATTAGATTAAGTTTATTTTAATAAGCAACCTTAATATTTAAAGGAAGAATTAGATAATAAGTTTTAAATTAATAACTTAAATATAATTTTAACTTTGTTATCGGTATCATGGATCAAGGTAAGAATACGATCATTGCTTTAAAGTGTATATATATATATATATATATATATATCATGATGCATCAATATACATAATGTTTTATAATTTTAATCATATCTATTGCATGATTTTATGAAAAAATTTATGATTAGTAATTTAAACATGTGACTATGGAAATTCCAAGAGATGGTTTTATCTGGCATGTATGTTGATTTACTTGTTTGTTCGTGATTGATTATGTTATATGTTGTTTAACTTATGAAACAAGTATTAATCAACCCAACGAAGGATTATCACTATATTTGGTTATATGATAAAAGCTCAATAATAAAAGGCAGATAAAGTTTTAATCCATTGGTGTTAAACTTCCTTATGTTTCAATTCTTTTACTTTAATGGTTAGATCATATTTATATAATTTTATAAATTATTATAATTCAACCAAGGGAAAGATTATAATAATATACTTTTTGTGTTATGTGATTATAGTTTGATCCAATGAAAAATTTATGATATGATCTCTTAGCTTATGATTAATGTGATATTTAATTAATTTTGTAGTAGTTAGATTATTGTAAAGTGTAGTGTTAAATATTATCATGACATAAAAATAATTTTGTATGAATTAGTTTTTTTTTTTTTTTTTTTTGCAACAATGAATCCTAATGCTATTAGATAGTTTGGAATTGAACAATTAAGTGGGGCAAACTTTGAAAAAAGGAAGGAACAAATTGGAATTGTTCTTGGCTATACCAATTTAGACTATGTCTTAAGAGAACTTACACCAACAAAGTATACTTTTGAAAGCACTAACGAACAAAAGGTTTTTTTATGAAAAGTGGGAGCACTCTAATCACATGAATCTAATAATGATGAAAGGTTCAATCATTCTTGTCATATATGAAGCAATCACCTATTCATATTATACAATAAACTATATTAAATTAGTTGAGGAACAACTCTTAAGAATTTCCAAGTCCTTAGCAAGTACTTTTATAATCAAAATTATAACAATGAAATATAATGATCATAGTGGTGTATATGAGCACATCATAAAGATGAGTAATATGGCTTCTCAATTTGAAGTGAATAGACATGATAATTTCTGAAGGTTTTATCCTTCACTTCATAATGACTCCCATTCCTTCACAATTTAGTTATTTCAAAATTAATTATAATACATAGAAGGATAAGTGGAAAATGATTGAATTAATTGTCATGTGTTCAAGAAGAAGAAAGACTTAAAGTGGAAAATCCCAATAGGGCTCATCTCAATATTGTAAGTCCATGCAAGTAAAAAAAAAAAAAATTCTTGGAGAAAGGCATGGGTAAGAAAAAGAAGCAAGTAATAATGCATCTCACGATGGGCAAAATAATAAAAATATGATACAATGTTATTTTTACCATAAGAAAGGTCACAAAAGAAGAGATTGTTCTGGTTTTCAATCTTGATTGAAAAAGGTAAAACTCAATGCTTATTGTTTTATGAATTCTATTTAATTGATATACTACCAAACTCTTGGTGGTTTGATATTGTTGCAAGCATTCACATAATGAATTTATTGTAGAGATGCCTTACAAGCAAGAGACTAAGTAAAGGAGAGCATTCCAATAATTGAGATTGGTGGACAAGACTGAAGTTCAACGGTGGGGGAGAGACAGCTAGAAAGATGAGATTGACAGATTGCGATATCAACTTAATTGATTTCCAATAACCTGTCTCCACATATCAATAAGAAAGATGCTTGGGAGCAGCAAGAAAACCCTTTTTCCCATACCTCCAGAAGCATGATAATAACATATTGAAAAAGATGTCAATCATCTTGATGAATGATGAAAAGTTTAATACAGCTTTTGGAAAAGGCAGACACCATTTTACTTTGTTAACTAGGATAAAGTATCAACTGATAATTCAAAGCATGAATATGAATATACCAAGAAAGGGACTGCCAGAACGTGTTACACATGTAATTGCAATAGCCCCAAAATTACTTAATTTGAAGGCAAAACTTTGGCACAGAAAAAAGAAGTATCTTCATATATATACCTAGTAAATTTTTTTTGATATCTCTCAAGTTTTCTTAAAGCCAGTTAGATACTTTCCAAGGCAAATTAATGAAAGCACCTGTTGAATAAGCACTGAAACTAGAGATGAAGAATAATGGAGGCAAGTTATGAGTCATTTTATATGAAAAGTAATATTCTCCACTAACCGGAAAATGTTGAAAAAGAGGAAAGAAACAACATGTGTGAATGATTTCATAAAGTGTACTCCACCTATTATTGAGCTCTATCAATCCACCTTCATATAACCCTAATTACTACCAGTAGGTCCATTAGCCCCATCCTTTCATCAAACCTTCAACTCTCTCTCTCATGGATGCCTATGACGACAAGCTCAACAGAGAACTCTACAAAGCTCTAATGAAAGGAGATGAGAAAGAGGTGATCCAACTTTGCTTAAGTATCCCAGAAGGCCCAGTGCACATAATGACCATACACATGGACACAGTCCTCCACATGGCTACTTACTCCAAGCAAGCTGATCTAGTACTGAAATTACTTGAAAATTTGCCGGAGACTCATCTCGACAAGCTCACCCTTCAAAATGACGCTGGAAACACTATACTCCATGAAGCAGCCACTTCCAACAGCACAACTAATGCCGCTAGGGAAATGCTTAACAAGGCACCAGAACTGCTGAGTTTGAGCAATTTCCTCGGAGAGACCCCTATCTTTAGAGCAGCACGCTATGGGAAAACTAGGGTTTTTAAGTTTCTGGCAACAGAAGTTGATAAGGTCTGCGCAAGAATGACTGAAGAACATCGGATTGATGCCTTTTTTCGGAGGACGGATGGAACCACCATTCTTCATATTTCCATTCTTGCTGAGCATTTTGGTGAGTTCCTGAAAGTGTCTATATATTTGTTAATCAAATAATTCTTTTAATATAGCAAAACTATATATATCTTTGTCTCTGTTAAAATTAAAATTAATATAAAATTTCATACTTCAAGGTATATATGGCCTGCTAATTTAACTCAAGTTAATTTATCTTTTTCCCTTCAAATTTTCTTACTAAAATCCATGCAAACCAGACTTGGCTGGGTTAATTGCAACGTGGTACCCATATTTAATTAATCTACCGGATGACGATGGTATGACCGCTCTTCAACTTCTGTCTTGCAATCCATCAGCATTTCAAAGTGGATGTCAACAAGGATTTCTGAAGCGGCTCATCTTCTCTTGTATAGTACTTTTCCCCTTTTACTTATTCTCTGTTTTCTCAACTGTTGTTTCAATATCTTTTTGTATGAGCACCATGTAGGAGCAAAGACCACTGCTAAGCGTAATCAAATCAATAAATTGTTCTC
This sequence comes from Vitis riparia, assembly GCF_004353265.1. Taxonomy (NCBI): domain Eukaryota; kingdom Viridiplantae; phylum Streptophyta; class Magnoliopsida; order Vitales; family Vitaceae; genus Vitis; species Vitis riparia. The sequence continues at coordinate 22,292,665 of NC_048440.1, forward strand.
TTAAAGTGACGAATAAAATCTGAATAGATAGTTTTTTTTCCCCCTTTTCCCTTTTTAAAGTAATCACAACTATGTATCGTGAATAGAGTATTTAATTTTCAGTGGTCTCAAGAAAAGGAGATCAGACCGAAGGAGGAGATAATCAAGGGTTACACGTTTGCAAACCAGTTTCATTTATATCTGATTTAGGTATGTCATATGAAAGTCTATTTCTTTGGCTGATGTTTTGCATGTTACTTCTGAACTTTAACTCATTAAGTCTTTCCTTCAATCTACAAATTTTAATTGAATTCCATCATTTTAAGGATGCCACATTAATCAAAAGAGGTTGACAGTTGAAAAGCTAAGCGTGTTTTTCTTTTTCAACTCCCAAACTGGTTACTTAATTACTTTCATTCTTGAAAAGCTAAATCATGTTGGAGATCGCCCATATTGGAAGCAGTTAGGAAAGAGAAGGCTAGATACGAATCAGCTGCCAAACTTGCTTAGTTGTTGATTCCAAATGACACTTCATGGAAGCTCACTAATCCACGAGAGGACCGCAGTAAGCCTAGAACTCACAGATATGGTCCCAGAACTTCCTTAAACGAGAAAGGATTGGGACGAGATGGATTGCAATCCCTGTCCGTAGGTAATGAAGAGAAAGAAACCCCCCAAGGACAGTCCCAGGAAAGTAAGAAATCATCTTTTACTGAAAGAGAAGGAGGAGGAGGAGAAGAGGAAGATTACACAACTCCCATCATAAAGACCGGGGAAACTCCTTTGTTTTTGGCCACAATGTCAGGCATTCGAGAGATTGTCGAACAAATACTAGATGTGCACCCACAGGCTATTGAGCATATTAATAACAGAGGGAAGAACATTTTGCATGTTGCCGTCAAGTACCGCCAAATAGAGATCTTCAATCTGGTGGTGAATAATGAAATGCTAGCGAGGAGGCTAGTAAGAAAGACTGACGAATGGGGGAACTCCATACTTCATATGGTTGGGAAAAAAAGATCAGGTTACATAGCTGAGAAGATACAAAGCCCTGCTCTCCAATTGCAAAAGGAGTTGCTCTTGTTTGAGGTGCGCTTCCATTATCCTATTCATCCCTGCTTTTGCACACATACTTCTTAATGGCATTATCAATTTGAAAGCTTCAAAAATACGTTGGCTCCAAAACTTAGGCTCTATTTAAGAAGTATTTTCAAAAACAGTTTTAAAAAATAATACTTGAAAATAGTTTTCAGTTTTTGAAAACTCTTCTATGATGTTTTATAAAACAAAAATATGTTTAGGAGCCTAAAATATATAAGATTAATTATGTGTGCAGCGAGTGAAGGAAGTCTCCAAAACCTATTTCATCAAACACCTCAACGAAAATAAGCAGACTCCAGAGGAACTATTCGCTAAAACCTATTCCGATCTTCATAACAGTGCCACAGATTGGCTAAAGCGCACTTCTGAAAACTGCACCATTGTTGCCGTTCTCATCGCCACCGTAGCATTTGCTGCAGCCTACACCATACCAGGAGGACCAAATCAAAGCACGGGTTTACCTCTCCTCCTCTCCCAACCTTTCTTTGTGATTTTCACCTTGACCGACGTCATTTCCCTTACTTTTGCTTTGACCTCAGTGGTCACATTCCTCTCAATCCTCACCTCCTCATTTCGATTACAAGACTTCAAGAACTCTCTTCCTCAAAAGCTCATGCTGGGTTTCACATTCTTAATCCTCTCAGTCTCAATGATGATGGTGGCATTTGCTGCAACAATAGTCCTCATGATACGTAATAAGGAAAGGTGGACAAAAATTGTGCTATACTCAGTTGCATTCCTGCCAGTTACCCTCTTTGCTATCTCATATTCACCTCTATACCTATCCCTCTTGGAAGCCTGCAAATACCCCCTCAAGCTCATACTGAAGGCTTGTCCTAGGTGTAATTGTTTTCCTCTTCAACCTTGGATAAACAATAAGTCGTTCGAGGATGATAGTATCCGAGGGGACAGCTCCTCCATTAAACCCCATAAATCTCATCCCAACCGTACTCCGGTTTGAAAGAAGAAATGATCGTCTCATTTGGTTGTATTTTCATTACTCCTTGTCCATGTTTTACACAAATATTCTTCAGTTTGCCTGTAACAAGAACAAAAAACTGCATGTATTGAATTTAATTAGCTTGTTTAAAGTGAACTAATGATCTGTATTGCCTTTCTACATATGCAGAGTTTTAAATTTGAATGCATTTGAGTGGAAGTGATAGGGCATCTCTTGGCCACGTGGTCTCCTTAAATTCGCTACATATGCCAACAAAAATAAGAAAGAATTAATTTCAATTTTTTATTTAATTTATCATCAGAAGTCCAATGAAAAATCAAATATAAAACAATAACTTAAAAAACTAAAAGACGATTTGATTTGTTTGTTGTTTATTTCTTTTTCTTGAATATTATTTCTATGACATAAATAGAACTGGCAAGACCAAGGTGGCATTGAAGTAGCGGTTTGTTTAAAGGGAACACCTTGAACTGAAGAATCAAGTATATATCATAATACAACAAACATAGGAAGAAAGATGCTTACAAAATCTCCAATAATAAATACCAACATTTTTCAAAACTAATTTGACTTGCTGATCTTTGTTTTTTTCCTTTTTTTTTTCCTTATTTTTATAGATCACCAGGGCGGAAGTTTTAAGATGGGGTAGAGACAGCTCTAAAGCTTGAAAGACAGACATCATTCATGTCCTAGATCTAGCATCAAATTTTAACAACAAACCTTTTGATCCACAATAACAAATTAATAGAGAAATATATCTTGAATATTGGAAATGGCAGACACCATTTACCATTTAACTTTGTTAACCATGCCAAGAAGAATCAGTAATAATGAAAAGGCAAGCACCATTTAGACAAGCCAAGCCGGCCCTCAATAATAAAAAGCGTGAATACCAAGAAAGGTAAAGCCAGAAAAAGGCACGTGCACATGGCAAACACCCCATATTTTAAAGCGAAAAAGGCCATAAAAGTATGGCCATACATGTGGATATGAACGAATCTGTTTAATATCTAATTGTTAAGAAAACTGAAAGATAAGTTTCACTACAAGAAAAAAAAAACATTTGGCAAATAAAGAAAGATTTATCACGTATTATTATCTCTGCATAGTCAATTAACTTATAAATACAAGGGAATGTTAAATCATTCATGTTAGTAAAAATATAAATCATTCAAACACAATTTAGCAATTTTTTTAAAATAAATTGATGGATTTTAAATGGGAGGAAGTAAAATACAAAAAGTTCAGAAGTTTAAGGGATATTTAACTCTTAAAAGTATGTGTGATGAAAATCTGTTCTTAATTGAATAGACTTGCATGTAATAATAAAACTGATTTTCTCTCGATTTCTAGACTAAGTAGTATCTAAAGCATCTATAAACTTGATCAAATTTTTATGGGATTCAACTTTACAAAGCAAATAATTGGAAGTATAATTTCTAGTAAACTTAAGATGCATACCTAATAACACAAGAGAGGTGGAATATCAAGTAATATGAAAAGTCAGATCCCCCACTAAAGAGAAAAGGAATCTTATCCACCCATTAACTTTCTCCACTAGCTTGTACCTAAACACCCATTTTCCAGTAACCCTTCTACTGTTTCCACTTTCATGGCAGATGAAGGTACCAAAGAGGAGCTTCACAGAGATCTCTACAAAGCTCTGATAAAGGGACATGAGAAAGAGGTGATCCAACCCTGCAAAAATATTCCAGAAGGGCCATGTACGTAATGACTATACACAAAGACAGTCCTCCGCATAGCTACTTACTCCAAACAATCTGATCTAGAACTGAATTTACTGGAACAATTGCCGGAGACCCATCTCAGCCAACTCGCCCGTCAGAATGATGCTGGAAACACTATACTCCACGAGGCAGCCACAGCCAGCAGAACCCTTCCTGCTGCTAGAGAAACTTTGAAGAAAGCTTCACAGTTTCTCAGAATGCAGAACGATTATGGTGAGACGCTGCTCTTTCAGGCAGCTCAATATGGGAAAAAGATGATGTTCAAGTTTCTTGCTGATGAAGTTGATAAAGAATGCCTTAATGAAGAAGATCCAAAAGTGTTTTTTCAGAGGAAAGATGAAGCCAGTATTCTTCGTATTCCATCCTTGCTGAGCACTTTTGCGAGTTCGCATAAGCTCTTGCTTCCGCAACCTATTCGGTTTTCTCGAAAGAGAGAAAATTTACAATGAAAAGAAAAAAAAAATGAACCTAAAAATAAAATTAAGTTTAAATAAAAAAAAATATGAACTAAAAAATTAAATTAAATTTAAATTCAATAAAACTCATATATCAGATGGCTGCCGTTCAAACTTCTAGCATGCAATTCATCAGCATTTAAAAGCGGATGTGAATATGAATTCCTGCACCGACTCCTCTTCTCTTGTACAGTATATTTATCTTTTAGAGAAAATTTTGTTAACGGATGAAAAAGGCAAACTGAATCTTCTTTTCTCTTCCCAGTCTGATTTGTCACTTTACAGATGTCTCCAACTTCAAAGAAAAAGATAAGACCATGGAGAGAGATGATGAAGGGCCACAAGTCAAAGTGTGCAAACCCATCTCATATATATCTGATTTTGGTATGTTTCAAGTGCAACATTAGTATTTCTTTTACTAATGTTACATCACACTGAAGTTCAATCATATAGGAGATTGCCCCTGTTGGAAGCAGTTAGGAAGGAGAACACCAGACTAGAATCAGCCACAAACCTCTCCAGGTTTTTAATCAGAAAGATACTTCCTGGAACGTTACTGATCCTCGTACGGACCGGAGTAATCCTAAGAGCCACAAATATGGTCATTATACCAAACCATTCTCCAATGAAAAGGAAGGACGTTATGGACTAATCTCAACACCTTCCCTGGGTCAAGAGAAAGGTGAAAACTCCCCAATATGGTCCCTTGAGACTCACAAACCTTCCTTCAGTGAAGATATCGGCCCAGAAGATGAAGAGAAAGAAGTTGCATCTCCACAAAGTTACATAACTCTGATGAGGACAGGCGAAACTCCATTATTATTGGCAACGATATGCACCCTCAGGCAATTGAGCATATTTATAACAGGGGCAGGAGCATATTGCATGTGGCGATCAAGCACCCGCAAATAAAGATTTTTGAGCTGGTGGTGAAAAAGGAAATGCTTGCTAGAAGGTTGATAAGAAAGACAGACAATGCGGGGAAAAGAAGAAAACAGGTTATGCAGCTGAAAAGATTCAAAGCCCAGCACTTTAATTGCAAAAGGAGTTGCTTTTATTCGAGGTAGACTTTCATATCCTATTAATTCATTATCTCAGACACTTTTTCGTGTATAAAAGCATCTCCATTTAATGTTGAGGATGTTCAAGCTAGCTATAGGCTCCAAAACTTAGGGCCTGTTTGTTTAGTGTTTTCAAGAACTGTTTTCTGTTCTTGAAAACAAAAAACACCGAAAACTCGTTTGGTTGAGAGAGTCATTTTTGTTTTTGTTGTTCCCCGTGTTCTCAAAATGGCATTGTTTAGAGAACAACAAAATGTTGTTTTCCCTATTTTTCTACTGTTTACATAACAAAATTAAACAACAAAAAACTCATCTGTTCTCCGTGTTTTTTTTTTTCTTCCCGTTCTCATCTCTTCTCCTCTCCAGCACAGTCGCGTGGCCTCTTCTTGATTTTTCCCATTTCTCAGTTTTGATTCAGGTTCGTGAAATTTAAATCCAATGGCACAATAGCAAAGAGACCCCTAAAACGGATCCAGAAAACACAGGGAGCAAAAGAAAATCAATTTTTTTGGTTTTCTTTGGGGGTTTTGCATGGATTTTCTCGGAAATCAAACGAGGATGAATTTTCCCGGAAATTGAATGGGGCATGGATTTTCTTGGGAATCAAACGGAGGTTGAAAAAAAATAATAATAACACGATTAGATTAGTACCTGCGAGGATTGAGAGTGGCAGAGTGAGAGAAGGCTTTTTTTTAGGGATTTTTCCGACTGGAGGGCAACTTCAGAAAAGGGCTTCTTGATGGCAGAGTGAGAGGGCTTTTTTAGGGATTTTCCCGGCTGGAGGGCAACTTTAGAAAAGGGCTTCTTGATGGCAGAGTGAGAGGGTTTTTTTAGGGAGAGGGCAACTTCAGAAAAGGGCTTCTTGATGCTCGAGTGAGAGAAGAGGGTGGCATTTTGAATTTTAGATTTAGTAGAGATAAAAAAAAAAAAAATTAACAAACCACGAGAATAATTTTATCTCCAATATGCTATAATTTTTAATAAAGTTAAAGATTAAATAAAAAAAATATTAATAAAAATGATTTTATTATGTTTGATTTATTTTAAAAAAATATAAAAAATATTTTTATTTTAAAATTAATAAAATAAATAATTTTTTAATTTAAATGAACTATATATCTAAAAATTATTTATAAATTTATAATATAAATTACTTGAAGAAAATATTTTATTAATTAGAAAATAAAAAAAAAATCATCTTTCAAATGTGTTTTTTGTTTTATTTGTTCTAATTCTTTTTTTATTAACTCAACCAAACATGTTTTTTTGTTTTTGAGAACAAAAACTATTTTTCAAAATTCAGTTCCCAAACACAATTTTTTTTAAAAAAACACCAAAAACTGTTCTTAAAAACTATTCTCAAAAACTGTTTTTCAGAACAGTTTTCAAAAACAGTAACCAAACAGGCCCTTACCCTCTGTGATCCCTTGTTTTGATTTCGGCCTTCCTTTTAACTAAAGCTGAACTGAAGCTAAAATCATAATTTCAAGGGACAATTTGGGTATGATGATTGTATTAGTAAACATTCAACAAATTCATGCATAGATTGAAAAATAGTTTTTATATGAAATAATTTCATCATAATTTCCATATTAAATTTTTTTGAAGTAAAAAGCTCCTTAAAAAACAATCCAAATAAGAATTGATATTATGACAAAAATCCTTAAAGATAGCTTATTTGAATTTATACTTATATATACTGCCAATACAAAAGTGCTAGCTCTTATACATACAGTGTGAATGTATGTGCAGCGAGTGAAAGAAATTTCTACAACCTATTTCACCAAGCACCTCAACCAGAAGAAGCTTATTGCTGAAGAATTATTTGCTACAACCTATGATCAGATCAGCTTCATAACAACGCCACAGAATTATTTAAAGATTGAGATTGGGAGATGCGTAAAAGAAACGAGAAGCTAGCCTTTTTTGCTGGAAGGGAATCAAGAGAATAAAACAAAAATAGCATCACATTAAGAAAATTTTGACTTGGAGTTGGGTATGCTTTGAAAAAGGCAGACCCCATGTAACTCCATGTAACTTCGGAGAAAGTTATTGAATGGAGCATCAATGCTTTCTCCTTTGGCAAGAAAATGTTGCATGCACATTGCAAATCCCCCAACATTAGTTTGAAGAGAAGTGTTCACAAGAGAGTAAAAGTTGTCCTTGTTTCTTATTGGTTCTTGAAACCAGTTTTCTGTAAACCTGCCAAAGAAGTAATTGAAAGCATATACATGCAATAAAACTTGAGATGCCGGAAGATAAGAAGATTAGGTGAGAATCTATTTATACAAAAGTAATGTCCTCCATTAATCTAAGTGCTGCCATTCACAGTGTACAACGAAGTTTTCTTCTTATTAACGGGTAAAATACGCTGTCATATTGTTTCATATATTAGCATTCTTCTGCCACCATTTATCCATCCTTGCAGTGAGCCTTCTACGCTTTCTAATGGAAGATGAAGATGCCAATGACGAGCTTAACAGAAAGCTCTACATCGCTATGATGAATAGAGATGAGGAAGCGGTGATCAAAATTTGTAAAAATATTCCAGAAGGACCATTGCACATAATGACTATACACGATGACACAGTCCTCCAGATGGCTACCTACGACAGACAAGCTGATCTAGTACTCAAATTACTCGAAGATTTGCCAGAGGCTCATCTCAGCAGACTCACTCATCAAAATGATACAGGAAACACTATACTCCATGAAGCAGCCACTTCCGACAGCACCCTCCAAGCTGCAAAAGAAATGATGGCAAAGGCATCGCAGTTGCTAAGTTTGACCAACAACCATGGGGAAACACCTATTTTTCGAGCAGCAAGGTATGGGAAAACTAAGATATTCAACTTTCTGGCTGGTGATGTTGACAAAATCTGTGGCAACAATCTAGAACGTTATTTAGACTACTTTCAGAGGACAGATAAAACCACTATTCTTCACATTTCCGTTCTTACTGAGAATTTTGGTGAGTTACTTGTAAGCTCTTTTGTACAACAATGCAGAATTGCAAATATACATGCCAAACTTGTATGCCTTGCAAATATTATGCATATCTACTTTTCCAATTTTTTTTACTTGCCTATACATTTGAAGTTACAGTCTTACTCTTCTTTTTGTTATTAAAAGTAAAACTAGTTTTCAAATTTCAAACCTATGTATATATTACCTGCTAATTTAACTTTTTCCCTTCAATTTTCATTAAAAAAAATGCATAACAGAAGTAGCTGAGTCGATTGCAAGAAGATACAAATATTTAATTAATCTGAAGGATGGGGATGGAATGACTGCTCTTCAACTTCTGGCATGCAATCCATCAGCATTTAAAAGTGGAAGCGAACATGGATTTCTGAAGCGGCTTCTGTTGTCTTGTATAGTATATTTCCCTTTTTATTTACTTGTTTGTTCTCTTTGACTTGAGCACCAAGTTGCCAAGCCTACCATGTTTTGCAGTGATTTTAAAAAATATTTCTAATATTTCTAACACTAAAAGTTTTTTTCTATTTTTTTCTTTTAAATATTAGAAAGGTTAGAAAATGCACTCTAAGTAAGCAAGTAAATCGAAAATTCCTTTAATTCTCTGCGTGGTTATCAGCATCAAAATTTAGTCTCAATACTTCTCTTCCTCTGAAGATTGCTCCCAATTGTGTACAAGGGTGATTCAAGTGTTTTAACTTTCAGGTGTCTCAACCAAAGAAGAGAGCACCGTGGGAGGAGAAGATCAAGTGCAACAAGCTGCTTGCAAACCAATTTCATTCATATCTGATTTTGGTACGTCCACCAGGTTATTAGTAGTGTGTTTATTATTTGAATAATGTTTGACATGTACGTCCTGAATAATCCATTCATCCTTAAACAGGTCTATGACAATTTGTCAGCTCCCTTCATTAGCGTTCAAGCTTTCAATTCCTTGAATTAAAAGGCTGCCAACTCCAAACCCCAAAAAATAAATAAAGTAAATTATTCAATGGAAGCATGCATTGTTAAGGCCCAAGAGATACATTATTGGCTTATAATCTAACAACTTATTAGGCTAATGACTAGCATAAAATGATACAATAGGTTCATTTTTAAGAAGAGATCATGTGAAAGACTGTAGTGTAAGTTGCTATATATTGTTTGATTGATAACCTAATAACATGAGTTTTGAAGTTAATTAGCTGGTAGTGTTATAATGGTTTGATGTATGGGTAAAAAGTCCAATCTGATTATACCAAGAATGATCACTTACTTATGCTTCTTGATAATTAAGTTAAATCATGTTGGAGCTTGCCGGCTTTGGAAGCAGTTAGGAAGGAGAAAGCTAGATATGAATCAGCTTTGAAGCTTGCTAAGTTGTTGATACGAAGAGATACTTCATGGAAAGCTACTAAAGCACGACAAAACCGGAGTAAGCCTAAAACACATAGATATAGTCCTTCAACTCCCTCAATTGATGAAAAGGGGAGAAGAAATTCGTCATTTTCATTGCTTTCCCCGGGACATGAAGAGAAAGAAGAAGGCCTCACAGGACGGTCCCAGGAAAGTAGCAAATCTCCCTTCAATGAAAGCGGGGGAGAAGGAGAAGTAGATGGCTCTCCAGAAAACGACATGACCCCCATTATGAGGACCGGTGAAATTCCATTGTTTTTGGCCACCAGGTCAGGCATCCAAGAGATTGTCAAAGAAATATTAGCTGTGCACCCGCAAGCATTTGAGCACATTAATTGCAAAGGGAAGAATATATTGCATTTTGCAATCAAGTACCGCCAAATAGAGATTTTCAACCTGGTGGTGAATAATGAATTCATAGCAAGGAAGCTTGTAAGAAAGCTAGATAATGAGGGGAATTCCATACTGCATATGGTTGGTAAAAAAAGAGCAGATTATGTTCCTGAAAAGATACAGAGCCCTGCACTTCAATTGCAAAAGGAGTTGATATTGTTTGAGGTATATATGCTTTGGCTGTCCTAATTCATTGATGCTTTTCATTTTGGATGATTCAAGCTTTTGGCTCAAAAGCTTATCATTTTTAAACTTACTGTATCATCATATTGCGGTTCTGTTTGTTTATTCCCATCTAAGCTGACTTAAATTTCTAAGAGTAAATATAATTACTTGTGTTTGCAGAGGGTGAAGGAAGTCTCTGCAGCCTATTTCACTAAGCACATCAACGAACACAAGCACACTCCTGAGGAATTATTTGCTGAAACATACACTGAACTTCATAAAAGCGCCACGGATTGGCTAAAGCGCACCTCTGAAAACTGCACAGTTGTTGCTGCTCTCATTGCCACTGTTGCATTTGCTGCAGCCTACACCATACCAGGAGGGCCTAATCAAAACACGGGTTTCCCACTCCTTCTCTACCAACCGTTCTTTGTGATTTTCACCCTGTCTGATGCAGTTTCACTTACTTTTGCTTTGACCTCCGTGGTTACATTCCTTTCGATTCTCACCTCCTCGTTCCGATTACGAGACTTCAAGAACTCTCTTCCTCAAAAGCTGATGCTGGGCTTCACATTCTTAATCCTCTCAGTGTCAATGATGATGGTGGCATTTGCTGCAACAATAGTCCTTATGATACATAATAAGGAAAGGTGGACAAAAATTGTGCTGTACTCAGTCGCATTCCTCCCAGTTACAGTCTTTGCTATCTCATATTCACCACTATATTTATCACTCTTGGAAGCATGCAAATATCCACTGAAGCTTATAGTAAAGGCTTGCCCTAGGTGCAATTATGTTCGTCTCAAACCTTTGATCACCAGTATGTTCAAGCATAAAGATGCCCAAGCCAATAGCTCCTCCACTAACCCCCATAAATCTCAGGTTTGAAAGATCTTTGCATGACTCCTCTATCTTTACAGAAATTCTCTGGCTTCAATTTGGGGTGTGGAGTGATTATAATTTTCCTCCTTCTGCATGTATTAAAAAATAAAGAAAAACCAAGGTGTGTATATAGTTGATTTAGCATGTTCCAAATGAAGTAATGATTATATGTCTTTGGAGAACCGCCATAGATACAATTTTATTTTTTTTCATAGAAGAAATTTTGATGAAAAGAAAAAAAGAGGAAAAAAAATCATGGTGGAAAAGGTTCCAGGTGAAATGAAATTGAACTCATGTGACAAATAGAAAGATTTATCATTCCTTAACAAGATACGTAATTTGAAATAAGAATTAAGTGGAAGAAAATGAATTGGATTGTAGAGTAGTAGAAATGCTTTTTTCATACCACTGAGTTGTTATTGAATAAAGCTTTAACACTCCTTGTTGTGCTTATAAAAACTTTAATACCAAACCTTTTTGAACATGCCTATGATTTTTTAGTTGAGCAAACAATAACTTTGAATCTTAAGAGTAAGTCACGACTATGACAAGTTGTTGTAACTCATTGTCAACATACAATCTAAACTCATTGTCCCAACAACATGTACCACCACACCTCCACAAAAACCCATCCAAAACCCACGACTTTGACAAGTCTCCACAGGTCGGACTGTGGTTCAAGTGCAACTGGATCTCAACCGCCGCCTGAATGGACAGTGTACCCGGATACAAAGCACGATGACGTGTGATAGCCTTGGCAAAATGGGCCGTGAAAGAGTACGACATTCTTACTGGAAATAACCTGAAATCTGAGTGGGTGATTTACGCATGGTTCATAGGCATACCAGAACTAGACGAAAAGATTTGGATAATCAGTCTTGCAGCCACGGACTCCTGCACGTCGAACTCCTACCAGGCATATGTTTGGCAGGAGCTTCAGAATTCCACGACTCATAACCAGCTCGTGCACTTTCGAAAGGATCCTTTCATTGCAGGCGCTTGAGAGGTGCTATAGACCTCGGTTAGCTAAATAAAGTCCTTCTCAAGAGGAGTACTGGAGTATTAGTGTACTAAATAAAATAACTCTTCGGGTGGAAGGACATTGGCGAGGAATGGTAGTTGTAATGTTAGTCCAACCTTTTTTAAATAAATAAATCCATCTAAGTGTGTCCTGGGAACCCCTTTTTAAGTGGTGATATAGATTGGCTTTTAATTATTTCATTTTACTTATATTTGAGGGAAAAAAAAAATGAAAAAGCAGCATAATTTTAACCTAAATTTCTAAGCTTTTCAAGGTTATAAGTCAAAAATCATCTCTAGCATCATAAGATCTCTTCTCCGTAGTCATCATTACAATGAACTTCAGTCCCTCTACATCTTGCCTTCTTTTTCTCTTCATGTCTTGTCTATTGCCTTTCTCTAATCATTTGCTCTAGCCTCCCTTGCACTATGGCGTGTGCCAAGCTAGATAGTTTATACCTGAGTGATTTTTGTTTTTAACAGTTTGTAGTAGGGTTCATGTATTTAATTACACATTTCTGAAAAAAAAAATTATTTCAAGTGAATCTAAAACCAACTTTAAACCATTAGTATTCTCAATTTGTACTAAAAGTTCGGAATTAGCATAGAACAAAACACTCATGAGGGGTCAATTTTTCTCTATTTTTCCAATCCTTCGTCCTTGGGACATTAGCTTCTCGTGTGTAATGGGAGAGATAGAATGTTGTTTGTCTTCCCAAATCATTTTTTTCTTTTAAACCAGGAGAGAGGTTTGACCATGAAATCCTTGTAATTTTATTTGATGTAGACAAACTTATTTGAAATTTTTCATTTTTTTCTTCTTTTTAGGATCTCAAATGTAAAAGTATTTTTATTTCCGTACATATAAAAAAATAAGTAATTCTTATCAAGCTATTTATTCAAACAAAAAGAAAATCAAATACTACAAATCTATATGTAAATAAATATAAAGTTAAAATATTAAAGAAGTTCAAAAAAATTAAAATATTAAATATATTTATATGAATAATATGGGATTTATTGCATATTTCTAAACAAGCAAACCGAGTTTTAGATGGATTAATCTAATTACTAACTAACAACTTTCTAATCTTTTAAAAGAAGTTCCTTCTTAATTATTGGCATTTGACCATCACATTTTAGCATAGTAACGTTGTCGAAATCAATGGACCTCAAGAAGAGTTGAGAAAAATTGTCCAAATTGATTGGGCATGAAGGAGAGCATGACGAATAAGGTAAATAAAGGATTTTTCTCGAAATTGATGGCCATGAAGGGGAGCATGACGAACAAGGTATATAAAGGATAATGAACCTTTGAAGCACATTGTCAACCCAAAACCCCTTAATTATTAGTAATTACAAAAATGAAAAATATCAATATCTATAATTAACTATTCATTGTCTTCTAGCAAGAAGCTCCAATTTCCCAAACCCCCTCCCCCTTTCACACTCCACTACACGATTCCCCCAAAACCCCCCCTTTCACACCCCCAATGTCATTGACAACAAGAAGGCTAAACCCATCATTTCAATTTTCAGTGATCCTATTGGAAATATGTTAACCACACACCTAATAAATAATATAAATAATTCATTTCACGTGGCTCCCTAATGGCAACATGGTCATACCATGACTCCAACTCATATCACCCACATGATAGCATGGCCATGTTGTCACTACCATGACATCATCAAAAGCATCACATCCTGTGCATAACATGTCACACCTCCCCATATTCATATCTAATGATTTTTCGGTTCGTACCTAATGATTTTTCAAGCAACAGCTTTGAAACATATAACTAATTATTAAACTAATAAAACATGAGGTAAAACTTAATATTTATTATTTATAATCCATTAATGATTCTAAAAAAAACTTTTAATAGTTATGATATTTAAAAAATTTTATCATTCAATTATTAAAGATATTAGAAATATTTTTTAAAATTATTTTCAAATACACTTTTAATAATTTAAATTAATTTTAAATAAAAGATGATGAGTTACTTTATAACATAAATTAAAATATATTTTTATTTATAAAATAAATAAGTTATATAAAAATTCTAAAATTGAACTATATTTAAGAAATATTAAATATTGTTTCATATTTTTAAAATATAAAGCTTTAATAATTTGAAATAATATAAAAATTAATGTGCACATTATTGAATATTTATTTTCTTATAAAATTAAATTATTAGGTAATAGGAGGACAAGACAAGACCTATTACCTAATCGCTTAAATTTATAAATAAATAAATTTTTAAAAGTAAAATATTTGTTGATGATATCTACGAAATTCAGTGTTCTTCAACCTAAAAATAATATAGAAATTTAAGATGAAAATTGTTTCCTCAACTGTCGAAACTTATTGAGAAGATGGAAAGGGGCAAAACCCAATGGCCATGTGGTTGCCAATGGGGTGGAGGAAAATAAGGACCCAATAGTATTTGGCACGTCATTCAACTGGCAAAATTAAATTGAAGAATCAAGAAGAATTTGTCCCAAAATGATAGCCCGCATTTTAAATGCCATACAAAGAAAGGAGGGAAAAGCAAGTTTCAATTTTTTATTATTTTCTACATTGAGGGAGTATTTGGTAAATCTATTTAATATGATTTAAATTATTTAATTCTTGATACTAGGTTAAGTACAATAAAAGGGTGTTTCATAAAATAACATAATATTGAAAATTAAAATTAAAAATGACTTAATGTAAGACACCCATATCATTAATTTGTTAAAAAATAAAAATTTTGTTTTTATATTTTTGTTTTTAAAATATTTGAGAATCAATATATTATTATTATTATTATTATTATTATTATTATTAAATTTCAAAAATAAATCATTAGATGTGATTTTTAAAATTAGTTCAAAATGCTAATCTTAGAAATAGGAAAAGAAAATTTTCATAAATTATTATTATGAAGACTCATTATTCCCATGTCTATGAATGTGAAAGCAATAATAT
Source organism: Vitis riparia (assembly GCF_004353265.1). Classification (NCBI taxonomy): domain Eukaryota; kingdom Viridiplantae; phylum Streptophyta; class Magnoliopsida; order Vitales; family Vitaceae; genus Vitis; species Vitis riparia. Next base: position 22,307,784 of record NC_048440.1, read on the forward strand.
AAATTTCAACTCTTGCGCTCCCATGTCAATTCAATCACTTCATAGATAACTTAAATTGTTATCACAAATGTACATTTCAAAACGTCAAACACTATTTCATCTCTTAGTCTAGAACAACCTAGATATTTCTAAATAGAATTATTATGGTTTTTTCAATATGCTTCCATCATGTATGTTTGCAATTGATGTCATAAATTGCATGGTAATAAGGGCAAAAATCATATCTTAAACTTGATGTTTGCATTAAACATACTCTCAAATTAGTCAATTATATATTGTCTTGTGTATGTTTAATTTTCTAACCATTTTCATTAATCGTTAATGTTTACATCTATTTTTATGAATAATGATGATTTTACAAACCTCTTAAGATATACCAAACACAATAGTAGGATATGAGTGGAGTCCAAGGATCAAAGTCTCATAAAGATCAATGACGTAATTGTATTTTAAGGGAGTCAAATAAATTTTGTTAAATTTTAAAATCAATCTTACCAGTTTTCAGAAGATTTGAACTTTGTTTGTTAATGCATAAAAATCAATAAAAATTAGTGAAAAATAAGACATAAAGTAATAAGACCTATTACACACAAGATGCTACTAGATATGGTAATTTTTAGTATGTATTTGGTCTTCATATTTTTTTAAAATTAAATGAGTTGTAAATATTAATTCTCCCTACTAGGTCAGGAAGCTCACGAGAGACTTGGGATACAATCTTGTACTCCTTGTCAATCAAACCATTGTATGGTCCGATGATGCATCTTTGGAGAGAGACCAGAAATAATTAATGCTCCATCAATGCATTTTTAAAATGGTGTAGGAACATGCCAATGTTTCAAAAGCAGAATAAATGTTCATTGTCTACCGCATACACAATAAAAGAACTTCTTGTCATTCCTATTATCCATCTATTCCAGACTAATTAGCAAAAGGGTAAAAATATTATGGGTTTTTCAAATTAGTATGCATATAATTTGAGATGATTATATTTATGAAATAATGTAATTTGCATAAGTTCTATCTGTTACTTCCATTATTTCTTTTTTATATAAATAATATTTATAAGGGTCAATATTTCATTTTAATAATTTAAAAGAAAATTAAATTGATTTAAACAAACAACCTTAATATTTAAGTAATAATTAATTAAATATTAAAATTTATAAAAATAATTTAAGCATAATTTAATTTAAATCATTAAACATTAAGATATTTAACCAAATGCTTATTAACTTTCAACATATTTCTCTATCTCTCTCCTTTTTTTTTCCATTCTAAAAATGTCTAGCTTTACCAAATGTTTTTCCATTATAAAATAATATAGAAATTAATGGATAAGACTGAAGTTGGGAGAAATTGAAGACATCAATTTCATTGATTTCGACTTTCCACATTTCGCTGTCGTAGAAGAATAACAATAACAGATGACCACATAAAACAAATAAAAATTATTTTAAGATCATTGAAAAAAAAAACTTATTTTTTGAAAATTGTCTTCCTTTTTTATACTAAGAATGCCGTTTTATTTTTAAAATAAAAGATTTGTTTTTAAATCCCATATTGAGACAAAATCTCACTTAAAATATTTTTTAAATAAAATACAAATCAATTAGTTGTCAATCAGCTTCATGTCAATTAAGGCTTATTCAGACGAGCAAGGGTAATGAAACAAGTGATGGTTATCTAAGTTTTGTACTAGAGGAATGAGAGCTATAAAGAGGCTATCCAAAAGCAATCTAGTGGCCAAATGATGTTGCATTGCACATCCAAACATTCAAGACCATTTTTTCTAACGGATATCATCCTAAGTCTTATTTTTAGTGGTGATTAAGTAATAAATTTTAAAAAATAAATAAATAAATTGGTTGTGATAAACAACCTTAATATTCAAGAAATAATTAAATACTAAAATTCATATAAAAAATTTAAATATAATTTAATTTAAAATTATTTAAATTATTAAACATTAAATATTTAAAATTTTACCAAATGCTTACAAGTTTCAAAAGATGGAAGACATCAATTTCACTAATTTCCAATAACCCTTCTCCACATTTTGTTGAGAAAGGTGTTTGAAATGACTGAGAGAACTTTTTCCCAAGACTATGAAAGAATGACAATAATAGATGACCATAAAAAAAAATTAAAAATTATTTTAAAAGCAAAAATATTGACCACGTAAGAGAAAGATGTTTGAAAGGAGTGAGATAACCTTTTCCCAAGATTGTGGGAGACAAAAATCTTGATCACGTACAAAAATCCTCTTTTTTATACATATACATTATTTTAAAGAGGGACAAGCCTCTTTAATCAATTGAATACATAAAATCTAGTTTCATTTAAAATTTATTTGTTTAATAAAAAAAAATAAAAATAAAAATTATAGTTGTGTTCAAAGAAGAATTGGATAGAATCATTTTAAATCAATTTCAATTAGTAAATTTCTAATATTAATTGAATCAAATCAAATGGGTTCAATTTACTATTATTTGGAGCTCACTTGTTTAGAAAAAAAATTCAAGAAAATAAATATTATCTTTGTTTGTTATGGTTTACTTTTTTTTCAAGAAAAATGTCATGTTTTTATTTTATTATAAGGAAATAATTGGAAAAAAAATCTTCTTATTTTTTGAAAATTATATTCCTTTTTTATACTAACAACCTCTCAAGACCACGCATTTTAAAAACAGTGTTTCATTTTTAAAATAAAAGATTTGTTTTTAAATCCCATATTGAGACAAAATCTCACTTAAAATACTTTTTTAAATAAAATGCAAATCAATTAGTTGTCAATCAGCTACATATCAATTAATTTCTCCTTTTTGGCTTATTCATAAAAACAAGGTAATCAAACCAGTGATCTTTTAAAAAGTATCATTTTCTAATTTGTGTTTGATGAACACAATCTAGCCAAGGAAAATCGCTAAAATCAATGGCCATTAATTAGAGCATGATGGTAAGGCACATGGAGGATGATAAACACCTTAAACACATTATCAACCCAGAGCCATCATTATCCAATAATTACAAAAACAAACAAAATATCAATATGTATAACTACCTATATATAGTCTTCTTGCAAGAAGCTCCAATTCCCCGTTTCACACGTTGATGCAACAACAAGGCTTACCCATTGCCACAATCAAGTAAATGATTCATTTCATACGGCCCCCATATGGCAACACTGTCATGATGTTACTACCATGAAATCAATTCATTTCATACTAGCCCCACGTGGCAACATGGCCATGATGTCACTACCATGACACCATCAAAGGGTATCACATCATTTGTATAACTTGTCACACCTCACCATATTCGTACTTGATGATTTTTCAACCGACTGTTATGAAATAGTATAACAAATTATTAAATTAATGAAATATATTGTAAAACTTAGTATTTATTATTTAATAATTTAAATTGAATCTAAATTTAAAAAAAATATTTAGCATAAATGAAAATTTATTTTTATTCATAGAATAAAAAATAGTTATATGGAAATTCTAAAACGGAACCATATTTAAGTAACCTTAAATAGTGTCTCATATTTTTAAAATATAAAACTTTAATAATTTGAAATAATATAACAATGAATATGGTCACTATTTAAAATCTATTTAAATTTAAGTTCTTAATAGTAGGTACTTTCTATTACCCAACAGTTTAAATTTGTAAGCAAATAAATTTTAAAAGTATATGTTGATGATATCTAAATAATTCATTGTTTTCTCCAACTTAAAAGGAATGTATAAATTTAGGATAAGGATTGTTTCCTCGACTGTTGAAACTTAATGAGAAGACAAAACCCATATTTTAAGGTTGTCATTGTTTGGAACCCAGGATGCCGTCATCTTTTCTTTGCCAAGCTACCACCGGCACATGTACCACCACACCTCCACAAATATCCATCCAACTCTGACGAGTCTCCACAGGTCGGACGGTGCTTCAAGTGCAACTCGAAAGAACGATGGCTCGATTTCAACCGCCAACTGGATGGACGGCCTGCGAGAATTGGATGCTTAATGACAGCATCAAAGACTTGGCAAAATGGGCTGTGGAAGACCACGATGGTTATCTAAGTTCTGTATTAGAGGAATGAGAGCCATAAAGAGGCTATCCAAAAGCAATCTAGTGGCCAAATGATGTTGCATTGCACATCCAAACATTCAGGACCACTTTTTCATTCATAGAAAATATAACAAATATAATGTTGTTTATCCGAATGACCAATATTGATATTGGAAATCACCAAGTGTTCATGCATGATGCTCCAGCTCTATGTGACTAGCTTTAGTTTAACTTTGTTTATAGTAGAGTTGAAGCATGAAGACTTTTATTATAAGAGGAGAAGAAAATGTTTCATCAATCTAATTTCATTTATTTTAATTTTTCGATATAAAAATTAAATGATTTGAAAATGTATAAATTTTTAACTAATTTGAATTGTATTTATTTTTTTTTATATATATAATACAATCAAATAAGAAAAAAACCATTTTTTTAAACATTTTTTTTTCAAAGAAGGAAATAAAATAATTTTTGTTGTTTTTAAGAATGACTTTTCAATTTTGATTTTCTAAAAAAATTATATATAATATTAAATTTAATACAAATCTTGTGAAAAAAAAAAAAAAAAACTTTGCAAGTAAAAATGAATTAGAGATAAATAGCTTTTGATAATATGTAAATACTAATATTGTAATCAAAGCATGGTATAATTTAGTGATGTGCTGTCGTCTTTAAAGAGAGACAAGAAATTAATGCTCCATCAATCATTTTTAAAACGGTGCATGCACATATCAATATTTAAAAAATAAAAAATAAATGTTCATGGCCTACCACATAAGCAATTAAAGAACTTCTTGTCATTCTTACAATCCATCCGTTCCACACAAATTAGCAAAGGTAAAATTATACGCTTCTCAAATTAATATGTATATAAATTGTGATGCCAAAAGAAAAATAAGGTGACAGAACTTACAATAATAAGATGATGAGTTACTTCGATGCATAAATGAAAACTTGTTTTTATTATAAAAATAGAAAAATAATAAAATTATTTAAAAATTCTAAAATAAAATTATGTTTAAGAGACCTAAAATGTTGTTTCATTTATTTCAAATACAATACACTAATATATAAAAATAATTAAAAATGAATATGGATATTATTTAAAATGTCTTTGTTTGCACATTTATGATGTTTGGTGAAAGGTCACATCTTATCCTCCAAATGGACTAAACATGGCCTATTGGTCATAGACATTTAAGAAATTCATTGTTTCCTCTAGTCTTAGAGGAATATAGGAATTTGAGATGAGGCTAGTCTCCTCAATTATTGAAACTTGATGAGACGATATGAAGAGGCAAACCTATGATAATGTGGTTGCCAATAGGGTGGTAAAAAAAAAAAATAATAAATAGTATTCTGTACTTCTATTAACTAACAACCTTCTAATCTTTTAAAAAGTATCATTTTCTAATTTGTATTTGATGAACACAATCTAGCCAAGGAAAGTTGCTAAAATCAATGGCCATTAAGGAGAGCATGATGGTAAGGCACATGGAGGATGATAAACACCTCAAGCACATTATCAACCCAGAGCCATCATTGTCCATTAATTACAAAAACAAACAAAACATCAATATGTATAACTACCTATATATAGTCTTCTTGCAAGAAGCTCCTATTCCCCTTTTCACACGTTGATGCAACAACAAGGCCAACCCAATGCCACCCCCATATGGCAACATTGTCATGATGTTACTACCATGACACCAATTCATTTCATACTAGCCCCATGTGGCAACATGGCCACGATGTCACTACCATGACACCATCAAAGGGTATCACATCATTTGTATAACTTGTCACACCTCTCCATATTCATATATTATGATTTTTCAACCGGTTGTTAGGATAACAAATTATTAAATTAATGAAATATGTTGTAAAACTTAATATTTATTATTTAATAACTTAAATTGAAAATAATAATTAATTACTTTATAGCATAAATGAAAATTTATTTTTATTCATAAAATAAAAAATAGTTATATGGAAATTCTAAAATGGAACCATATTTAAGTAACCTTAAATAGTGTTTCATATTTTTAAAATATAAAACTTTAATAATTTGAAATAATATAACAATAAATATGCTCACTATTTAAAATCTATTTAAATTTAAGTTCTTAATAATAGGTACTTTCAATTACCCAACAGTTTAAATTTGTAAGCAAGTAAAATTGAAAAGGTGACATATATGTTGATGATATCTAAAAAAATTCATTGTTTTCTCCGACTTAAAGGCTATGTTTGGTTTCCGAAAAATTTGAGGGAAAATGCGAGGGAAAGAAAATACAAAGGAAAAGTAGAAGGAAAGAAAAAGTGAAGGGAAATAAAAAAAATAGATTAAAAATTGATAAATTATTTTTTTTGTTACTTCAAACTCATTTTATTTATTTCAACTCATCAATATAAAGATTAAATAATTTAAAAATACATAAGTTTTTAATTAGTTTTAATTATATTTGATTTTCTTTTATATTTTTTCATAGGACAATCAAACATGAGAAAATCATTTTTTTTAGCATTTTTTTTCTTTTCTTTGTACTTTCCGAAACCAAACATAGCCAAAAGGAATGTATAAATTTAGGATAAGGATTGTTTCCTCGACTGTTGAAACTTAATGAGAAGATGGGAAGGGGAAAAACCCATATTTTAGGGTGGTCATTGTTTGGAACCCAGGATGCCGTCATCTTTTCTTTGCCTATAAATACACGCTACCACCACCACATGTACCACCACACCTCCACAAACATCCATCCAAAACCCACGACTCTGACGAGTCTCCACAGGCCGGCCGGTGCTCCAAGTGCAACTCGAAAGAACGATGGCTCGACCACAACCGCCAACTGGATGGACGGCCTGCGAGAATTTGATGCATAATGACAGCATCAAAGACTTGGCAAAATGGGCCGTGGAAGACCACGACCATCATACTGGAAATAAACTGAAACTTGAGTGGGTGGATTATGCATGGCATCTGGCCATACCAAAAGGAGACGACAAGATTTGGATAATCCGTCTTAAAGCCACGGACTCCTACTACCAGGCATGTGTTTGGCAGAAGCTTTCGACTTCCAAGTGTGATAACCAGATCATGTACTTTCGAAAGGATCCTTGCACTGCAGGCGCTTGAGCGGTGAGCCACCAACGTAGGCACTATAGACCTCGTTTAGCTAAATAAAGTCCTTCTCAAGGGGAGTACTGGAGTAGTGGTGTACTAAATAAAATAACTCTTTGAGTGGAAGGACATTGACGAGGAATGGTGGCTGTAATGTTATTCCAACCTTTCTTAAATAAATAAAATCTGGGAACCCCTTTCAAGTAGTGATTTAGCTTTGGCTTTTAATTATTTCATTTTACTTATATTTGAGGGGAAAAAAAAAAGGCAGCATAATTCTGCAAAAAACAAGGTTTTCACTCTAATTAATGAAACCAAACTGTATGTTTTCTGTTTTCATTTTCAATGAAAATATAAATCATCAGGGTGCTCCTCACAAATACTAGAAAATTTCAGAAACCTGGATTTTTCCGGCTGAAAAGAGCCCAAAACCTGGGCAAAAGAGCCTTTTGCAGTCCCAGATTATCCATATAGTATGATCAGGGTGTTGATATTTTTTTCCCAGATTATCCATATAGTATCATACCTGCCCCGTCCGTTTAATTTTTTAAATAGGACGGGGATGAGAATTAATTTGAATAAATGGGGCGAGGTTGGGATGGGGGCGACCCGCCCCGTTGCCATCCCTACTATTTTCCGAAGCCATCATTACAATTAACTTTAGTCCCTCCAAGTCTTGCCTTCTTTCTCTAATCATTTGCTCTAGCCTCCCTTGCACCGTGGCGTGTGCCAGGCTTGATAGTTTATACCATTTGCTAGTTGTGTGTTTTTGTTTTCAACGATTTGTAATAGAGTTCTTGTATTTAAGTATACATTTATGGAAAAAAAAAATTAATTCAAGTGAATCTAAAACCAATTTAAAACCACTAGTACTCTCAGTTTGTGTTAGAAGTTTGGAATTAGCATAGAACAAGACACTTGCGAGGAGCCAATTTTTCTCTATTTTTCCAATCCTTCATCCTATTGATACTAGCTTATCATGTGTAATGGAAGAGATAGAATATTGTTTGTCTTCTCAATTAAATCATTTTTTTCTGTTAATCCATGAGGGGGTTTTTGGCTATGAAACCCTTTGTAATTTTATTTGATGTAGACAAACTTGTTTGAATATTTTCAGCTTTTTTTTTTTTCTCTTTTGGATCTCAAATATAAAAGTATTTTTATTTCCTTATTGTAAATATGTAGAAAAAATAATTCATTCTTATCAAGCTTTTTATTCAAACAAAAAAAATCAAATAAAAATCAAATATACAAATATGTATGTAGAGATATATATATATATAAAGTTAAAATATTACATGAGTTCAAAAATATTTAAAATATTAAATATATTTATATAAGTAATATGGGATTTACTACATATTTCTAAACAACCAAACTGGACTTTAGATGGATTAATTTAATTGTTGAACAACAACCTTCTAATCTTTTAAAAGAAGTTCCTTCTTAATTATTGGCATTTGACTACCACAATCTAGCTAAGTAAAGTTATTGGAATCAATGGCCATCAACAAGAGTCCACGAAAATTATCGCAATTAATAGCCATGAAAGGGAACGTGATGGATAATGCATATAGAGGACGATGAACCTATGAAGCACATTGTCACCCAAAGACCCTTCATTATCCAATTATTACATAAATGAAAATATATATATATATATATATATATATATATATATATATATATATATCCAATAATTATAAAAATGAAAAATACGAATATGTATAACTACCTATCTATATTCTACTGAGGTGTCCCTAGCACAATCTTCTCTAATTTAATTCCATTTTCATAAAATAAAATAAAAAAACTTCTTGAACTCAAAAGTCTTCATACTCTCAACCATTATCAGACCACAACTTCTTGACTCTCATACCTATCTCATTCTTCACCATTACTTTCAATCTCTTGAATTCATCAAACAATTCTAATTTGTGCCTCATAAAGTATACCCATACTTTCCTTGAATGATCATCAATGAAGGTCACAAAATAAGACCTTCCACCAATAGATGAAATTGAAATGGGTCCCCAAACATTTATGTGAACTAACTCCATCTTTGCTTCTTTTGGAGTTCTCCTAACTTTCTTGAAGCTAACCCTTCTTTGTTTCCCAAGTATGCAGTTTTAACACATGTCAATGTCAACGAACTTCAAACCTGACAGCTTCCCATTCAAGTGCATAATTTCCAGCCCCTTACAACTCATGTGACCAAGCCTTTGATGCCATAGCTTTGGATCTTCTTTACTCTCAGTAACTACAATAATCCCACAACCATCTATTGTCATGTAAAAGGTACCACTCTTCTTGCCATGGGTAAGAGTCATCGCTCCCCTGATATATTCCATGTGTCACTTGTAAAAGTTGTCACATAACCATCTTTCACCAACTGCCCAATAGAAATAAGATTCTTCCTCAAGTTTGGAATGTGCCTCATGTTGTCCAAATTCCATACAGACTCTTTCAATTTAATATGCATTTCACCTTTGCCAATAACATCACATGTCGGGTCATCACCTAGATACACCTTTCCCAGATTACCTAAGACATAATTCTCAAATAATTCTATACTTGAGATTGCATAGAACATGCCCTTGAATCCAATATCCACAATTTTGTCTTGCTCTCCAAAGAGCATATAAGAGCATTATTTGATTCTTCTAACACAACATGTGCATTGGTTTTGTTGTCACTATCCTTGGGTCTTAATTAATTCATTAGCTCAATTAGGTTCTAATTAATAAGTTAGTCGAATTTAGAAATATCATTTACAAGTTCTTATGCAACCTCACATATTTACCAAAACACCTTTATGGACACATATAAATAAAGAACCTAACTATCCCTCAAAACATGTGTCACCAAGGAATATGAGCTCGAGTAGGGACCGCTAAGACCCGTATAAAAGTATTAACTTCCTCAAAATCACTTTTGATGTTGACTCAACACTCTACTATAATGAGTCAACTATACTCCAATATCTTATGATATTACATTGAAATAGAAAACTTGAGTCTATGACCTACTAATGACTACATGCAAGCTTCCCGTAAACTAATATTTGTAATCTAACGAGGTGAACACTATATCAACTTCTCAAAATTACCTCTATAATCTTTAAGTCTCATTTTTTTTTTTTATGTGATCAACTAACATACTCAAACTCTCCAAGAGTATATGTCAAATTTCACTTGAGAAATTACTATGACCACAGTTTTCATAATTACATGTTCTTAAGGTCACTCAAGGGGAGATATTATCTCAAACCCAAGAAACATCATGGTGTCTATCTTGAGAATATCTGTTACCATTATCTTAATCAACAATTGCTCAACTAATGGGGAATATATGATCACCTCCAGGTCCTACCCATAAGTCAAAGTCATTGAAGATCTCAAGATTAGCTCAATATTCTCTCAAGGTTGAGAGCTCGTGCAACATTTTGGTTTGATGAAGTCATGACTACTCAATTGCCAATATCATGACTTACCATATGTCTAATCCAATGCGTAATTATACACACTACTGCACTCACCATAAGAAATTCATCTCAATGACTAAGATAAGTCATCCCTCCAATTATGAAGTAGTGCACTATAGCCTCAAATGGATGGCCTTAATCTATGTATCGGCTAATAACTAGTCATTAACTTGAAAGAATCAATGACTTGGATATTTTGTGCAATTCCAAATGTACTCAAATTATGTATAATAAAAATGATGCAAACCTTAATGTTCAACATAAATAATGCATAAATAGGATAGTGAAAGAAGAACTAGAATCATAATATAAATATTAATAAATTTCATTTATTTGTTACACCATATCATGATTTTAATGACTCTATTCCAACTATAATGTATGAAATATTCTATATAATGTTATTTTACTAAAAAGAATGTATACTAAATAGGAATTTGAGATCAAACTTTTTATCATTCTATGATACATGCTTTTAGTAAATACGACTCCTTTAATACTCTACTATCAAGGAAATCGTCTAAACATGAAAACTTGTCTAAACCAAATCCTTTATTACATACCTTAGCTTCCTTGTGTACCACACTCTCGTATCACAAACCAAATTTTCCCTTTGTGCATTATGTTTTTTTTTTAGGTGAATAATGAAGTCTTAGCAAGGAGGCTTGTAAAGTTAGACAAATGAGGGGAACTCCATACTTCTTGTGGTTGGGAAAAAAAAAAAGAGAGAGAAAGAGAGAGAATATGTGGCGGGAAAGACACAAAGGCATGGCAACTCAATTGCAAAAGGAATTGATATTGTTTGAGGCATCCTCCCATTATCCTTTTCATTTGTGGTTATCATTTTGGAAGTTTCATGCCATTAACTTAAAAACTTAAGGCATGTTTGGAAGCTGTTTTTAAAAACAATTTTTTATTTTTAAGAATAAAAATAAAAAATAAAACATGTTTGACGATCAAAAAATATAAAATAGTTTAAGAGCATATTTTAATTGTTTTAAGTTTTTAGAAAATAGTCACTATTTTACATTCCCATGATTCTGTTAGTTAGGCGTACATTGTTAATCTACTAACAGATCTTCAAATTTCTGGATCAAATTGGGTTCACAATATGGTTTCAAAACTCGTTGACCCTGGAAGTCTCTGTTACCTATTGTGCAAAGCACCTCAACAAAGAGAAGCAAACTCCTGAGGAATTATTTGCTCCTACCTATGATGAACTTGATAAGAAGGCCACAGATTGGCTAAAGCGCACCTCTGAAAACTGCACTGTTGTTGCTGCTCTCAATGCCACTGTCGCGTTTGCCGCAGCCTACACCATATATACCGGGAGAACCAAATAAAACCACGGGTTTAATTTCCACTCCTCTACCAACCTTTCTTTGTGATTTTCACCTTGGCTGATGCCTTTCCCTTTCTTCTGCTTTGACGTCAGTGGACACATTCCTCCCAATTCTCACCTCCTTATTTCGATTACAAGACTTCAAGATCTCTCTTCATCAAAGGCTCATGCTGGGTTTCACATTCTTAATCCTCTAAGTGGCAATGATGGTGGCGGCGTTTGCAGCAACAATAGTCCTTATGATACATAATAAGGAAAGGTGGACAAAAATTGTGATATACTCAATTGCATTCCTCCCAATCACCATCTTTGCTGTCACAAATTCAGATCTATGTTTTTCAATCTGGGAACCTGCAAATGTACCCGAAACCTAATACCAAAGGCTTGTCCTAGGTGCGATATTTGTGATCCTCACCCATCTTGGATGACTAGTAAGCTGTTCAAGCATAAAGATACCCATGCTTAGAGCTTCTCCGTTGACCCCATCAATCTCAAGTTTGAAAGATGAAATCGGTTCTCATGTTGGTACTCTTTTTATAGATCCTTCTCCATCTCTACAGAAATTCTCCAGCAACAAAGATGACATCAAATATCTACTATATGGATCGACTATGTATATATAATTATAATTATCTGTGTTGCCTTGTGTGGTTGTAAATTTCAGGACTGTTTTCTTCTTTGTGTAAGAAGTTCTTTTTGGACTAAATAATAGGGTGATCCCATGAAGTTATTGCAGAGGACTAAATGTGTTTTATTTATGATTTTAAATTATCGAAGTTCAGCATTGAGAATGATAATTGATTCCATAGTTTTTTCAGTTTTATCAGATAGACTGTTGTCCTAGCCTTAGTTATGAATTTTCAAGAGAAATATTAGCACATTATTGCAACACCAAATGAAGAGATGATACAGTTGAAATTTCAATCCCATGCCTGGCTGGTGAACAAGTTCTGTTTTCTAAAATTTCAATGGCATTTACAACACAAGAACATATTAGAACAGACCTCGTGAAAAACCTCAAGTATAATCCCCCTATACTCATCAGAATTCATCGAAACATAACAATTCAAGAGGCCACGAAGATCCTTTGGTTCCTCAATCCGATTCGCCATTATCATCTCAACCATGGACTCTCTAAAATCCTCTCTAGGATCATAAGAGCTCTTCTCCATAGCCATCATTACAATGAACTTAGTCCCTCCAACTCTTGCCTTCTTTCTCTCTTCATGCCTAGCCCCTTGCCTTTCTCTAATCATCTGCTCTAGTCTCTCTTGCACCATGGCATGTGCCAAGCTTGATATTGGCGCAAACCGTTCTGAGTTCGAGCTCTCAGCTCCCTCTGAGGATGAAACACTAAGCCTGCAGCTGCAACACAAGGCCCTGCATCCTCTCAGTTGAAGCCTTTGCTTCTTGTATTCCTTGGAGCCCTGCATTGATTCCTAGAGACTAAAACACAGCTTTGAAGGAGAAATCTGAGCAAAAATAATGATTTATGCAAGATTGGCAAGTAGGGTCTCATTGGTTATGATTGTGTCTTGAGTTTCGAAAATTTAATACATTTGCTTATAGGGTTGTGTTTATGATGTTGGAGGAGGAAGATTGAAAGGCAAATGGGGTACACTGTTTTGTTAATTTTTGGGTAGTGATTATGATGTTGAGTAGAGTTTCTGACTTCCTTTATAGGGTTGTGTTAGGTGGCATGATTTTGCAACTGTGGCTACTAAAATGGAAAGAATGCGTACTTTGAGGCCTTTATTTTCGGATCATAGAAGGATATTAGTTAAAAACGAAAAAGAAAGGCAAGGGAGTCGGTTGGCTTCACATGGCATGTGGGTATTAACCCTATGTGTACTAATTGACCTTCAAGGATTGAAAGGAAGGCGTGTTGCTGATATTGCGGAGACAGATTATGAATCACATTGCTTTATGCATTGAAAATATAACACCCCTCCTACATAGGCCCAGGAATGCATCTTGTGACAAAGCCTTTTAAATCTTGAGGAAATTAGCCTTTTGGTAAGACTCTTGATGATTAGCTTTGTCAATTCTTAGAAAATTACCCTTGTAAAGAATCACTCCTAATCATGCATATATTAACTGTTCTGCGCCCAGAGAGTTCTCACGGTTTTAAAACACGTCTAGAAAATTAAGGGATATGAGAAAAAATTTTGAACACTATATATATATATATATATGAATTTCTCTTAAGCACGTAGACGCATTTTAAAGTCTTGTTCCTTTGGACCCAAAATGAACAATATCTACACAATTGGTAGATTTTGTTTGGTCGTTCTGTTTGGTCTTGCAATTTCATAGAACACAATGCCTATGTAAACAACTTTTAAAATTGCATGTGAAGGTCTTTTGAGCCCAAAAATATCTATACGGTTGAGACTAGGTCGATAGACTAGTTACAACCCTTTTGATTCTGAATATATATTCAGGATTTTATTCAAGTGCTTTATATCTAATGGATACAGTATATATACATTGATAAATGTCATCACTGATTAGCAGTAAGAAGCTCTAGGCCCGAGTTATTTTTCAGGTGATATATTCGTGCCTAAAGGACCCAGCCCCATGAGCATTCATAGTCAGGTGCCTGAGAAAAATAGAAAACTTTCTTTGATCTCAGTTTCTTCGCTGTAGAAAAAAACCTCACTCGGGTCTAAAACGAATGTGAGGCTGCAGAAGATGGGGTCCAAGTACACAACTCTATATTAATTTAACATAAGAGTGTGGGTGGTTTAGGGACAAAGCATGTGCACCGTTGTCATGCTTGTGGTTCATGACTAATATCTCCCAACGAATCCTTTTTCAGTTCTGGAATGATTAGATGAATTGAAGGGAGTTTTAGCACTTAGCACTTCTTTCCCTTTTGATTTTAAAAATCACTCCAAGCGACCTGTTATCTGTTCCTAGTTGCCTAATCCAATCATCAAGAAAAATCCACAATCATTACACAGCCGGTGAGAATCCCCTTTTATGGATTCCTCCATGTACTTTGGAGACACAAAGTAAGAGAAAACCATAAACAAAACTAAGATGGAAATCTAGGTGTTCAGCATGTGATGTTCATCAGTATGTCTCATGATCTTGGTAGATTTGGTTTGCAAGAAAACACGATTCTCATGCTTTTGATTCGTTAATGTATTATTATATATCTACTGGTAACAAGTTGTCAAGTAAGCACATTGACATGTTGCTACAATGATCATTTATGCAGGTTTCACCGTACACCATGGCACGGTCCTGGTTAGTAAAATGATAAGGGTAGATGACATAGAATGAAAGAGCCAGCTTCCCTGTCGACCTTTTTTCTATTCTGTGGAAAAACTAAGAACGGGTAATTAAATCAATTTCTGTTGATCCTTTTTCTGGTGATTCTAAAGGGGGTTTGCATTGGATTGAAAATAGGGGGAATTTGTGCTTGCTTCATGAAGGTTCTATGGATGGAAAGAGACCAGATAAGTGCACAAGGGAAATTCTTTTAGCTTCTAATTAAATATGTTGATTGACAGCATTTATCTTCGGTATTGTCAATACTTCATTGCACGAAGGGTTTAAATGGGTCGAAGCTCTGGGCCTATTGGCCCATAGTGCTTTAAAGGGCATCTATACATTCATCATCCTATGGGCCTTTACAACTTTAAAATATTATTACATACATCAAACAAGTCACCCCTTATAATAAATATATGTATGGGAACCACCTCCAATTAGTACTTAATGCTTGCTAAGCAAGACACCATTATTTTAACTATATAATGAACAAGAAGGATTGATCCCTTTAAGCTATGGAGGTGTTCTCACAAGGTTGGTTGACCTAGCTAGACCCCCACAAGGTGATGTCAATCTAATCCCTCATGCAAGATTGGCATATCAATTTACTCCCTCACGATGTGATGTTAACCTTTCCCTTTGTATGGGTAGTGTTGACACTAATAAGCACCCAAATATGTACTCCAAAGGCACAAAAATAACATCATTTATATGATATTTAAGGCTTTAATCATCTTATGTAGCTTAGAGTTATGCAAACTCATCCTAACCATGGATCTAATGTCTATTTTGAGCTTAATCACATGATAAATGAATAAAAAGAATGCATATGAATGAGCACTCATCAACCAACGCATGTGAATAGCACTCTTAAGAAGAGAGGAAGATGGAGAGATCGATAAACAATATCTATGAACATTGTAATTCTCTCTTAGATTTTTTTATAAAGTTTTAGTTTTTCTTTTCCATTATTCTATTTTCTTAGCAATCAAACATAGGTTGTGAGAAGAAATCTTCCACCATATTTGACTAATTTGATATTATTTCAAGATACTAATAGGAATGTGAAGAATTCAAAGGAGTAGTGATAGCATGCTAATTATACATTGTTTCTTTCAATTATGTTTTATGTTTGAATTGATAAGAATAAACTTCTATGTTTGTTCACCTTAGATAAGCTATAAAGGATTCTTACCAATATACTAATAATCCTTAAAATACCTTAATTATCAGTTAACTTAGTTTGATTTTACTATTAATAAATCTAACAGTTAAATTTTACAAAATGGATATGGGTTATGAATATTTAAAATTGAAAACTAAATTAACTATCATATTTACCTAATTTAAGAGATTCCTTTTCTAAAGTTAAAATCCTAGTTATGGATGTGAATTAGTTTTAAGACTCAAATTCAATTCCAAATAGACTTTCATCTTTAACCCTAAATTACATAATGTTTTCTCCCTCGATGGATTTTACACTAAATTGCAAACTCTCCAAAACCTTATTTTATTTTGTTTATTTCATTAAATATTTTAGAAAATCTTAACTTATCTATTTAGTTCTATTTATTGCATATTAGGGTTCTCTTAGGTTTTAGCAAATAATTGATCTTTTTAAGTTAAAATAACTAAACACATTAGTATTAATTCCATATATAACAACCGAATACTATAAGTCATGGTAATCCTATTTCTTTTCTTGACCATGATTACCACATATATTTTAAGTTTTAACATTTTTATTACAAAAGATATTTGCAGTCAATTGGTCTCACATCTTCAAGGATGTCCATGTATATTGCAAGGCGAATGAAAAATGTCATAGAATGGGGGGATTTCAAAATTATATATACCTCTATCCCCAATAACTATTTTAGAAATTTTTTATCGGTAAGGATTGATCTCATGGGAACTTTCCCTGTGTCCCATGTGTTGAGGCCTCGCGTCCCTGGTGATCCACGCAATTGCCAAATGGAAGGAAACACGATCTCAACCCACATAGATTCCTGATTCAGCTGTTCCTGCAAAAGGCGTCCGGACAGGGTGTCTGGACACACCCTCCGATGGTTTTGTCAGTCATGGTTAGAGAGAAATAATCAGTTGGCACAGTTGGCCTTTTTCTAGGTATCTCTAGCTTACCTTCCTCTTTGCGCGAAGGTTCATATATACAGCATTTAGAAGTTCTCTCTCCTCCATAAATGATGGAAGGCTTTTTGGTTTACCATGATGGCACTAGGTGGTGGCAGGGACATCCTCATCCTACGAACGACTGTCAGAGATCGTGGGAAGTGACTTGCTGTCACTTCTGTCTTTTCACTCTGCAGGCATCGGAATATGAATTGTGACAGGATGTCAGAATGACGTAGTGAGGCATGCTTGGTTTGGTCGGTGATCCGGATGAACATATCCGGATAGAATATGAAAGGTCGCCGGATGAGAAATGGCGGCGGTCCGAATGTGATGCTTTGCGAGTCCCGTGTGCTCTTATTTCAGGGGGTCCGGATAGGAGAGCGCGCCACGTGTACTCTTGGGGAAATCCGGATGGGGATACTCCGGATAGGATCACGTGTCACGTATCGTCAGGGGACGTGTGCCACGTGTCATCAGGGATGGGTCCCTACAATGCCCCCCTTTTTAACTTGTCGATTTTGCCCTAGCAAAATGGGTGGGTTAAAAAAAGAATGATTGCTTTTTGAAACCGAGGTTGCTTTTTGTGCTCATTGGACCATGTGGCGAGCGGGGACGAAGAGATAGGAGAGCATTTATGGTGAGCCGCCGTCTTTGGGTATTCCCTAGGCAATGTGTCGTTTTAATGATAGCGTTTGCTGAACGTTTGGAATACCGAGGGGCTGTCTCCTACAAATAGCAGCCTGTGGCCTCCTGTTGCATTTTTCTTACTGCATTTTCTCTGTTATTGCTTCATCTGCCTACTGCGTATCTTCGTTCGTGAGTGAACCAGCAATATTCAGGTCGTGACGGTGACTGCATTTGCGATTTTCGACCCTACTTTTCCAGTTTACACTTGGTACGTATGTTATTCTTGTTTCTTTCCTTCTTGTGTGCGCTTTTCTTGGTTTGTTTTTTATTTGCTTGGGAAAGCTGTTGGGCGACTGAGTGTTGATGTTAGCTTCTAGGGTTTTTATCTGCGTTTTGGGTGTGTTTGGGGTTTTTGTTGCCCCCTTGCGCTTTTGGTGGGGTATTGAATATTCTTTGGGGTAGGGTTTGAGGTTTGTGGGGTCGATTTACTTTGTTTGACTTGTTGGATTTCTTCCATGCAGATTCTGCTTCATCTTTAGGCTAAAAAATGTCTGCCAACAAGGAAGTTACCTCACCTCGCCCGTCCGGTGATGCTCGTGCTGAGAAATCTGTGGAAAAGTTGAATGTGAAGGAATTTTGTGAGTGGTTTTGTATTCCCAATGGTGTATCTGTTGAACTTTTTGATGGAGAGGGCGTGTTGCCTGAGAAACCGGAAGATAACGCAATCTTTTTCACCAAGGAGCAGTTCAATGCTGGGCTCCGGTTCCCCCTCCCGTCTCTGGTCAAGGAATTTCTGCATTTCACCTAGATTCCTCCGGTGTATATTCATCCCAACATGATTCGGGTGTTGATGGGGTGCAGCATCCTGAGTATGTTGTTTAATTTGGACCTCTCGCTACTGGAGGTTCTCTTCATTTATTCGATCAAGAAGGTGAAGAATAATATCTTTAGTTTCGTCGCCAGCCTTCCATCTCTGCAGTTGGTGACCAGCCTGCCGGATTTGACCAAAGGGGCTGCCAAGGGACAGATGCTGGTCAAGGGCGTATGGGCAGGTTTGGCGGGGCATCCGGATAGGCCCTTTGCCCCCAACCAGTCGTTGAAGGTTCCAGGTATAACTAAGTTATTTCCTGTCTTTGCATGGTTTGTAAGTCAGCATTGTTTAGGCGGCTGACATATCTTGCTTGCTTGGGTGCAGGGCAGGATAAAAGGGGAAAACTGGTGGATTGGGTGGAGAAGGCCTCGTTCGACCGTTTGAACAGGCTTTTCGAGATTACGTCAGCCGAGCGGAGTTGCGAGTTGCTTCTTTCTGCGCAGAACCTCCGCTTGGTCGTCCAGGAGCCTCAGGCATACGTGCTGAACATACTCCCAAGGCAGATGCCAGACACGCAAGGCCCGTCTCAACAAGCGGGAGAAGAAAAGACAAGAAGGGCTCCTGCGGAAGGCTCCGGGTGGGAAACGGTCCGCGTCCTCTCCACCTGCTGGTGCTCCAACGAAAAAGAAGAGGAAGCTGGTTAAGAATAAGGGAAAAGCAGTAAAAATCTCAACTCCTCCGAAGGAGTTTGTACCACCCCCCCATAGGTTATGAAAAGGAGGTAACAATACAAGAGCCAGAAAACCCTCTCCCGCCTTCTATCTCAAGTGGCTTCGGACATCTTGCGGGTTTGAACCTTTCGGGGCCATCAGTAATCAGACATCCGGCCCTTCTGATTGAGGAAGCGACCTCAATAAATCAACCCGGCTCTCCTCATCCGGATGTGGATGCAGCCCGGGCCTCTGGTGTTGCAACCTTGCCTCCTTCGGCACCCCCAACAGAAGAAATGGGGGCAGACAGCCAGAGGTTGCCTTTTCATGGGCCAAGCCCTCGTGCCTTTGTACCTGTGAGGGGGCCAACTAGAAGAAGGTCGCGTCCGGCACGCGACTTGAAGTCTGGCCTCGCTAGGCGGCTTTAGGATCGATTCTTAGAAAGCATCGAAGTCAGCTGCTCGTCCGTCTAGGAGGGTCACCCGGAAGGCGGTGAGGCGGAGATGGCGGAAGAGAACCTAGCCACCCCAGTGCTGGTGCCGGATGAGGTTCCACCCAGAGAGACCCAGCCGGTTGAGAATGTTGAAGCCGTGGTCCCGAAGGAGGAATCACTCTCCAATGCCTCCTTGGGGGGAAGTCCTATTGATGATGCAACTTGCATCCCCGCTAGCCCTTTCAGCTATGCGGAGATGGAAGAGAAGCTGAAACAAATTCCATCTGGCTCAGACGTTGGAGTGCCCTCAGCACAGATGTTCGAGACAGTGGAGATGGTAAAATTTGTCTCTTGATTTCTTTGTCATACTGATGCGTTTGTCACATGGTTTGTAACTTTGTCTTTTTCTGTTTGAGTATTTTCCTACAGCTGGTGAGTAGCCTTCGCGGCATGGCTCATCAACGTGATCTTCTTTCTGACCTGCTGAAGACTGTTGATTATACAAAATCCTTCGTGTCTCAGCGAAAAAATAATGAAGAGAAGTTGCGTTTGAGACTGGAGCAGGTTGAAGCCAGTTCATCTACTGCTCGAGAGGACAATGAGGCTCTTCGAGAGGAGCTTGCTGAGGCAAAGAGCCGGGAGGAATTTATGGAAGTCCGCCTATTTGAGGCGGAGGACGAGATGGCTCTTCTGAGGAAGCAGGTGAGGCACCTCCGGACAGAGGTGTCCATTGAGAAGAGGCAGAGAAAAGAGTTGCAGTTGCGCTTATCAACGCAAAAAGAAGAGTTGGAGGGTGAGTTTGCTGTGGAAAGGGAGAAACTTGAAGCGGATTACCAGAAGCAAGTTGATGAAATGTACTTCTTCGGCTATCGCTGCTGTATGAAGAAACATGGCATCAAGCGGAACATTCCTTCACTTCCTCCAAGTGAAAAGGAGAAGCTGCGTAGCAAGCCTACTCAATGAGAGTTTTTTCTTTTTGTAATTTTCTACTGTTATCTTCTCTCTGTATTTTTGTAGTCCGGAGACCTTTTCGTATGTAATTGTTTCACAAGTATCAATAAAATATACTTGTTCATATTGCGTTTCTATCTTTTGCCTCATCTTTCATTGGTAATACTGCTTTAGATTAGATACATTCCATGGTCGCTGCAATGGGGTTCCATCTAGTTTTTGTAGATGATAGGCTCCACTTTCACTTGCTTTAGACACTATGTAGGGGCCTTCCCAGTTAGCTTGAAATTTTCCTGCTCCTATGTCAGCAGTATTTTCAAAAACTTTTCTAAGGACCAGCGTACCATTTTTGAAGCTTCTGGGCCTTACTTTGCGATTGTAGTGAGCTGATGCCCTTTGTTAATAGTCTACCATCCGGATGACTGCAGTTTCTCTTATTTCGTCTGCCCAGTCCAAGTTTCTTCCTAACTCTGTATCTGCATCATTCCCCCTTCCTGCCTCGGTCCAGATAGTGGGTAGGCCTATTTCAGTAGGAATGATTGCGTCCATACCGTATGCGAGGGCGAAGGGAGTGTTTCCTGTCGGTCGTCCGGGTGTGGTTCGATAAGCCCACAGGACGCCGGGTAGCTCCTCCACCCATTTTCCTTTGGCTTGCTCGAGTCTTTTCTTCAAGGCAGTGATTAGTGTCTTGTTTGTGGCCTCCGCTTGACCATCGCTTTGAGGATATCGTGGCATAGAGTATGAGTTCCGGATGTTTAGTTCCGAACAGAAATTTCGGAAAACTTTACTATCAAATTATGGACCGTTGTCTGCTATAATGGTTTGAGGAATTCCAAAGCGGCAAATGATGTTCTTCCATATGAACTTGGTGACATCCTTGTCTTTGATGCTAGTATATGTTTCAGCTTCTACCCATTTACTGAAGTAATCCGTGGCGATGAGCAAGAACTTCTTCTGGGCGACTGCGGCTGGTAGAGGTTCTACTATGTCCATGCCCCATTGTGCGAAAGGCCAGGGTCCTGAGATTGGTTTCAATTCTCCTGACGGTATGTGTGGAATGGGGGCATGCTGATTACTACTCAAAAAGTGCTATTTGATAGCTTATAATTAATCCTTTTAAACACTTTTGAGTAGTAGTTAGAGCCTTTTAACCCAATTAGCATGTTAAGGCTCCTTGCAATCAATTATAATCAAATTGCCTTAAGTTTTGGTGTTTTGATAGCATTTTGACCACCAAAGCATTATGTAATTGAGGAGAGTTATATGGAATCCTTGGCAAGCAATGGGAAGCTAAGAGGAATGAAGAAGCCAAGCTTTGAAGCACTTTTGCCATAAGCAAAGTGGGAATGCAAGGAAAAGCAAAAGAGGAATCAGTCATGGAGCATTCTTGATGACAGTCACTGCAGCCAATTTTGGAGCACTTCCTGAAGTCCAAATTATACATACAATATGTCATTTGAAAGCTTAGGAAGTCAACAATCCAATGCTTCAAACCGTGTGCAATTTGGAGCTGAAATGAGGAAGTTACAGCCTTTGGAAGACAACTGCTCCAAGCTGAAGGAGGCTTCAGAGTAGTGCTGCGGAATCAGCCTTATGTTGCAAGATATTTCGCAGCACTTTAGCACAGTGCTATGGACTCCCCCTGAAGCTTCACGCCGTGATGAAAGATAAAAACCTCAAGATGGAAGTCCTTTTTGTTGAAGTGTTGAAGCAGCTGGCTGCTATGAAGAAATTTCGCAGCTCCTCTTGTGCACCTGCGAAATTCCGCAGACCTCACTTGTCGCCTGCGAAGTGATCCTGAGTGCTCCCCGATATTTGTAACCGACACTTGGAGATATTTTTCATTAGATTTTTGTTGCCCAAATGGCCAAATTCTCCTTGTAAGTCACCAATGATAGATTTCCTTAGCTTTTAAGTTAGGAATTTGGCAAAATATCATGGAATAGCTTTCATTGTAATTTTGGTTTAAAATGAAGCCCGAGGAGCCTGTTAAAGGGGGCTGGTTGTTGAACTTTTTGTAAGCTGAAAAAGGAAGAAATACGCAGAGCTTGAGCTCTTTCCTTACCTTACCTTCTCTCTTTGATTATGTTTTTACTTATTTTACTAAGTTATGCACTCTCTGAGGAGTTTTCCCCAGAGAATGAGTAACTAAATCTTTTAGTTCCTTGGAGTTAAGGTTGCCGGGAAAGGTTCCAAGTGTTTCAATCAGAAGCTTTGTGGTTTCAGCTATGAATGAAGAGTAAGTGTGTCCCGTGAATGGTTTCTAATGTTTTTAGTTAACTTAAAACACCTTGGAGTCACCTGGGCCAACACTTGGTAAGGCAAGTGATCTCTAACCATGGAGATGCACTAGTTTACCCCTTGCGAGCCTCTGGTAGGTGACTTGAAGGTAGGATTTTCTAGAATAGCCAACACTTGGTAAGCTTTTGGACTCCTAGGAGACATCCATTAGTTACCTCTTGCGAGCTTTTGACGGGTAATCCAAGGTTAAAGATCACCTTGAATGGTAAAAGCTAAGTGAGAGGCTCAAACCATTGCAAGTTGCATCAGTGAGAGAATTAGAGCTGAAATCCAATTGAGGGATGCATTTATGCAGCACATGTTAGAGAATTGACTTAATGTTAATTCTCTAATGTGAGGAAGTGAACCAACTGACCGGAGCTATGATTTTGCATGAGAAACCTCCCCTGTATACCTGAATCTCCAAGGAATGCTTTTCTTCTTAAGTTATTTTCATCACTTGTTGTGTTGTTGATCTAAGTCCAAACCTTTTTCTACCAAAGTTTGTGTTTTATTTCTTTAGCTAATCTTGAAATGAAACAGCACCAATTCACTTTGAATTGGTATCATTTTTTTCTTGAGTATCCTTCCCAGTGGAACGATCCTAGAGCCACTATGCTATAGTAGCTTTGTATTTGCTACCCTAGTTCATGGTGTTATAGGTTAAAAATTTTGTTGATTACACCTGCCATCAAGGAGCACCAGCTGGACACGAATCAGCTGAGACACCAATTAGGCATGAATCACATGCCTTTGACATTTGTCACATTTTTTGACATATGCCGCCGCATCTTTTTTCATCGTAGGCCAGTAATAACCTTGTGAATGGGCCATGTGCGCCAGAGACCGACCTCCGGAATGATTTCCACATACTCCCTCGTGCAACTCGGCTAATACATACAGCACCTCTGAATGATTTAAACATCTGAGGTAGGGGCCTGTAAAGGATCGCTTGTACAGGTGTCCCCTAATCATGGTGAAGCGGGCAGCTTGCACTTGAATCTTGTGTGCTTGTTTGGTTTCTTCGGGCAGAGTGCCTGTCCAGAGGTATTCAATGATGGCTTTCATCCAGCCTTTGTCGTCTGTTTCGTTTTCCTCAATGGTGTTGCAAGTGGAGGCTTCAGTGAGGGAAGGTTTGTCTTGCACATATATAGGCAATATTATAGCTTCTTTGACGGGAAGAGAAACAGCTATGCCTGCCAGTGCGTCGGCACGTGAGTTTTCAGTCCGCCTGATTTTTTCAATCGTCCATTCGGTGAATCGCTGCAAGGTGTTTCTTACTTTGTTTAAGTATCGCGTCATGCGTGCATCATTGGCTTCATATTCTTTCTGAACATGTCTTACCACGAGTTGGGAATCACTATAAATTCGGAGGTTGGAGACAGATAGAGTCAGAGCGAGGTCCAATCCGGCTAAGATGGCTTCATATTCTGCTTCATTGTTAGAGGCGAGGAATCCCAGCCGAATGGCTTGCTCCAGATGCTCTCCGGTTGGGGATTGCAACAGGAGCCCTACTCCGAATCCGGACGATCGGGAGGCCCCATCAACCCGTAAAGTCCACCATTGTTTTTCGCTTGGCTTCTCGTGTTGGATGGGCCTTCAGGAGTATTCCAGCACGAAGTCAGCCATCACTTGGCCTTTTATGGATAATTTGGGTTGGAACTCGATTCCAAATTCACTCAATTCTATGGCCCATTGAAGCATTCTCCCGGTTAGGTTCGGCTTGTGTAGGATATTGCGAAGGGGTTGGTCAGTTAACACGACCACCGGGTGTGCTTGGAAATAGGGGCGGAGTTTCTGGGCGGCACTTCGAAGAGCTAAGGCCGTTAATTCCATCTTTGAATATCTGGTTTCTACGTCTGCTAACGCTCTGCTGATGTAGTAGATGGGTTTCTGCTCCTTGGGCGATGGGCAGCGGAATAAGACAGCGCTAATTGCCCACTCTGAGACAGCCAGGTACATATACAATTTTTCTCTGGGGAGAGGGCTGCTTAGGATGGGTGGTTGCATGAGGCACCGTTTAATTTTTTCGAAAGCGTTTTGACAGCTGTCCGTCCATCCGCTTGCTCCTGCTTTGCGGATTGCCAAGAAGAAGGGTTGTAGCTCATCGGTGAAACGGGCTATAAAACGCCCTAGGGAGACAAGCTTGCCTGTGAAGCGTTGTAATTCCTTCCTGTTCCTGGGGGGTGGTGTTTCTATGACTGCCTTGACTTGATCTGGGCTAACCTCTATACCCCTTTAACTGACCATAAATCCCAGGAATTTTCCAACACTTACGCCAAAGGCGCATTTAGAAGGATTTAGCTTCATGTCAAACTTCCTCAGGAGGTGAAAAACTTCCTGCAAGTGGAGAACATGCTCTTCTCGGGTTTTGCTTTTGACCACGATATCATCAATATATACCTCTACTGTGCGGCCGATTAGAGGTTTGAATATCTTTGTCATCAGTCTTTGATAAGTAGCGCCAACATTTTTGAGGCCAAATGGTATGACTTTGTAACAATAAAGTCCGTGTGGTGTTATGAAGGCTGTCTTTTCTTGATCATCCGGGCCCATGGGGATTTGGTGATATCCAAAAAAAGCGTCCAGAAAGGAGAGCATCCCTTGCCCAGTAGTGGAATCCACAATTTGATCTATTCGTGGCAAAGGGAAACTGTCTTTTGGACATGCTTTATTGAGGTTGGTGTAGTCGACGCAGACCCTCCATTTGCCCTCTTTTTTGGGTACCACTACTACATTTGCCAACCAGTCAGAATATTCCACTTCTTTGATGAATCCGGCGTCCAGCAGCTTGTCAATCTCATTCCGGATGATTTTTTGTCTGTCCGGGTGAAAACGTCTAACCCTCTGCCGAATGGGTCTCGCTGTTGGTAAAACGTTAAGTTTATGAGAGACTATTGAGGGATGGATTCCCTTCATATCAGAGTGCGCCCATGCGAAAATGTCATGGTTTTGTCGGAGGGCGTCTTGGATTGTTTGCATCCTCTTTTGAAATTTGGATTGTTTGCAAAGGATCTGCTACCGGGGGATCTCTGTCCGCCGGACACAGTGACTGCTATTGGTCAAGTGTGGGAGTGGACTCAAGGAGAGGTTCATCCTCTTGACTGGTCCCTGGTTCTCTTGCTATTTGGTAGCATTGGCGAGCGGCTAGCTAGCTGCCGTACAAGTTGATTTGCCCATCCTCAGTAAGAAAGCTTACCATCTTATGATATGTGGAGGGGATGGCTTTCATGCAGTGCAGCCATGCGCGTCCCAAGATAACATTGAAGGATGATAGATCTTGTACCACCGAAAATTGAACGTTGAGAGTGACTTGTCCAGCTTGGACTGGCAGCACAATGTCTCCCAAGGAAATAGTTGATGCCCCGTTGAATCCGGACAAAATCCTTCCAGGGTTTTCGAGACCAACTAAGCTGTGTCCCATGTGGCTTACGACTGATGCTTGCACCAGATCGGCTGAGCTGCCTGGGTCAATTAAGATGCGTCTTACGTCGAATTTGTCTATCCTCAAGGATAGAATGAGGGCATCACGGTGCGGACGTAATATCCGCGTGGGGTCTACTGGTGGAAAAGTGATTGTCCCGTCTATGGGGCGAGGGCCCCCTTCGGTTATCCCAGGCCGGATGGAGTTGACACGCTCGCGCACCATTACTTCCCGTAACAATTTCTGCCTTTTTCGTTTGGAGTTGAGCTCTTCATTCGACGGACCTCCATTAATGTAGTTTATGACGGCTTTGGGGGCGGCTGGAACCGCGGGAGCTCCAGAGTTGTGGCTCCGGGAGGCATCTCTTTCTCTGGCATCTGAGCGGAGGTATTGCCTTAAATGTCCCGCCTTTATAAGCCTTTCCACCAAATACTGGAGGCTTCTGCATGTCTCCGTTGTGTGGCCATGCTCCTTGTGGTAAGCACATTTTTTGTTATGATCTCTTCTGGATGGGTCCGATCTGAGGGGTCTGGGCCACCTAAAATCGGACATGCTTTGGATCATAGGGAGAAGCTTCTCATAAGTTATGGAGAGGGGTGTGAGGGGTGGCATTTCCGGGCGGTTTGGCCCTTCTTGCCTTCGATCGGATGGCCTTGGCTTGTCCGGAAGTTTGGCGCTTCCTTCTGTATTACCCTTGGACGGCTGTCCGGCAACCAACACTTGCTGGGTGCCTGCCCATACGTCATCTTCAAGCATTAAGTATTTGTTCGCACGTCGAAACAAGTCGTCCATCGTCATGGGAGGCTTCTTAGCTAGTGACTCAAAAAATGGAGTGCCTGGACAGATGCTTCGCTTGAAGATCTGTAGGACAGCGTCCATGCTGCAAGCCTCCACTTGTAGGACAGCTTGGCCAAATCGCTTCACAAATTCCCTCAAGGATTCATTATCCTTCATTTTTATGTTCTGCAAGGTGTTGATGTTTTGTTTATGCCGAGCGGAGCATAGGTATTGTCCCACGAAAGCTTCCGAAAGGTCTCTGAAATTATCCACAGAGTTAGGAGGTAGGCGATGGAACCATGAGAGATCCTGTCCTTGTAGACTGGCAGGGAATACTTTGCATAGCAGCAGGTCGTTGCCTATATCGAGCGTCATGAGCTGTCGATAATGCATGATATGGTCGAAGGGGTCACTACACCCATCGTATGTGGAGAATTTTGGTACAAGGAACCCCCTTGGGGGCTCGTAATGAATGATATGAGAGCAGAAAGGCGTGGAGAGCATGTCATCCAGCCTTTTGCTAATGGAACCCATGGGTGGCTCGTTCGGGGGATTTTTCCCAGTGGATCGTACCGCTTGGTGCGGAGGAACGTTCTGCACCATGGGGGTGACCAAGGGGTCACGGTGTGGGAGAACGTTCTGTGGTATGGGGGTGACCGTAGGATCATGGTGCACTCCCCCTGTGGTGGTTATCGGCGGCTTGGGCCTGCCAGGTTGCTGGGGCCCAGTCTCGCACGCATAGCGCCCGATAACTGGGACCTTCTGTCACGCTGTCTCTTTGATGAGAAATGAGTGGAATCTGAGCTTTCCTCACGGGGAGCTCGAGGCATGGGTGTGTGTGGCTCATGCGGCCTAGCGCTGCACGTTTCAGGGATTGCCCCCGCTGTTCCGGGGTAAATCGACTCTGGATGAGGCCTTAAGTTGGCTACTTGGCCTCTAGAATGCTGACGACGGGGAGGTCCCGTCGATGATGCCTGGATACGTAATATTGCATTTTCCTCTCTTAACCTTGTCGTCTCTTGGAGGAGAGTTTGCAGTTGTCGCTCGCTTGCTAACTGCCTTCTTTCGATGGCTTGGAGCCATTCAGAATTATCTTCCTCTCTTCTACCAGATGAACGGCTTTGGGAAGGTGTGGTCATCTTTGCTAGTTACTGAATCAGCGAAAAAGTTCCCACAGACGGCGCCAATGTTGAGGCCTCGCGTCCCTGGTGATCCACGCAATTGCCAAATGGAAGGAAACACGATCTCAACCCACATAGATTCCTGATTCAGCTGTTCCTGCAAAAGGCGTCCGGATAGGGTGTCCGAACACACCCTCCGATGGTTTTGTCAGTCATGGTTAGAGAGAAATAATCAGTTGGCACAGTTGGCCTTTTTCTAGGTATCTCTAGCTTACCTTCCTCTTTGCGCGAAGGTTCATATATATAGCATTTAGAAGTTCTCTCTCCTCCATAAATGATGGAAGGCTTTTTGGTTTACCATGATGGCACTAGGTGGTGGCAGGGACATCCTCATCCTACGAACGGCTGTCAGAGATCGTGGGAAGTGACTTGCTGTCACTTCTATCTTTTCACTCTGCAGGTATCAGAATATGAATTGTGACAGGATGTCAGAATGATGTAGTGAGACATGCTTGGTTTGGTCGGTGATCCGGATGAACATATCCGGATAGAATATGAAAGGTCGCCGGATGAGAAATGGCGGCGGTCCGGATGTGATGCTTTGCGAGTCCCATGTGCTCTTATTTCAGGGGGTCCGGATAGGAGAGCGCGTCACGTGTACTCTTGGGGAAATCCGGATGAGAATACTCCGGATAGGATCACGTGCCACGTATCGTCAGGGGACGTGTGCCACGTGTCATCAGGGATGGGTCCCTACACCATGGGCATCAATACATTGTGGTAGCCATAGAGAATATCTCCAATCGGATTGAAACCATACCCACTAAGACTAACAATTCCAAGATGGTACAAAAGTTTTTAAGGGAAAACATCTTATGAAGGTTTAGCATTCCCAAAGCTCTAATTAATGATGGGGGCAGCCCATTTTTATAGGACTTTTCGCAATAGTGCAGTAATTTAAAAAAATTATTATTAAATTATTGTAGTAAAAAAAGTTATTACAAATATATGGTAGTTTTTGCCACCTAGTAGAGAGGGTAAACAGATAATTTTTTTTTAACCAAAATCGTCTTTTCAAAAGACGATTTTATTTCCATTTAAAAAATAAATAAAAATTCAAAAGGGAAATCGTCTCTTGAAGAGGAGTTCCCATGAAAAAAAATAATATATTTTTTTTTTAAATCCCAAATTAAAAAAAATTAAAAAAAAAATCCTCAAGGAAACTCGTCTCTTGAAGAGACGAGTTCCCATGAAAAAAATTAATATTTTTTTTAAAAAAAATCCCAAATTATAAAAGAAAAAAAAATCCTCTAGGGAAATCGTCTTCAAGAGACGATTTCCCATTAAAAAAATTAATATTTTTTTTTAAAAATCTCAAATTATAAATATAAAAAAAAAAATCTTCAAGAAGAGACGATTTCCCAATTTTTTTTTTTTAATAATTTGGGATTTTTTAGAAAAAAAATATTAATTTTTTTTCATGGGAACTCGTCTTTTTTTTTTTTTAATTGGGATTTTTTTTAAAAAAAAGTTATTATTTTTTTCATGGGAACTCGTCTCTTCAAGAGACGAGTACCCTTGAGGCTTTTTTTTTTTTTTTTAATTTGGGATTTTTTAAAAATATATATATTTTTTTTTCATGGGAAGACCCTTGAGGCTTTGGTTTTTTTTTTTTTTTTTTATAATTTGGGATTTTTTAAAAAAATATATTAATTTTTTAAAAAAATATATTTTTTTTCATGGAAATCGTCTCTTCAAGAGACGAGTTCCCTTAAGGCTTTGCTTTTTTTTTTTTTTTAATGATTTGGGATTTTTTTAAAAAAATATATTAATTTTTTTTCATGGGAACTCGTCTCTTCAAGAGACAAGTTCCCTTTAGGATTTTTTTTTTTTAATTTGGGATTTTTTTTAAATATAATATATATTATAATATATATATATATATATATATTATTATTTTTCATGGGAACTCGTCTCTTGAAGAGACGAGTTCCCTTGAGGATTTTTTTTTCAAGAGACGATTTCCCTTGGGGTTTTTTTTTTATATATATAATTTAGGATTTTAAAAAAATATATTAATTTTTTTTCATGGGAACTTATATCTTGAAGAGACAAGTTCCCTTGAGGATTTTATTTATTTTTTAATTTGGGATTTTTTAAAAAAAAAATATTATTTTTTTTCATGGAACTCGTTTTTTCAAGAGACGATTTTCCTGGGGTTTTTTTTTTATATATAATTTGTAATAAATATTAAAAAAAATATTAATTTTTTTTAATTGGAAACTTTTGAATTTTTTTTTTTAAATGGAAATAAAATCGTCTTTTGAAAAGACGATTTTGGTTTAAAAAAAAAATTATTTATTCACCCTCTCTCCTAGGTGGCAAAAACTACCATATATTTGTAATAACTTCTTCTATTAAGAATAATTTTTTTAAATTACCATACTATTGAGAAAATTCTCATTTTTATAATTGGGGTATGGAATCATTAAATTCATTACATGGAAAGTATAAAGTGAACCACAAAGTCTCTTACCACATGCCACCCCCAAAGAATGGGTAGGCAAAGCTGACAAACAGGGAGATTTAGACCATTATTGAGAAGGTAGTGGGCTTACTACCACTATTTTTTTTGCATTACTGCCCATTAGATTAGTCTTCCCTATGCTTCATTGCAATGTTCAATTTGGATAGAAAGGCACCATATGAACCTCACATTGTCTATTTAAAAGAGAATTTTTTTTTTTATTAAAAATGCCCTAATTAGTTTGTACAATACCCAATCCATAAACCTGTTTGTCTTAATTTTTTCAATTTCGAATTTTAGGATCAAACTTGAGTTGAAATCGAATTTTTTTTTTTTTTTTTTTTTTAACTTTAACTACTTCCAATTTCATTGAAAATTCAAAAGAATTTTGATTTTACTTCGGAGTTAAAATTGGAAATCCAAATCAACTTCCCCTATTTGAAACAACTCTTATAAAAGTTGGAAATCCAAAACAATTTCTACGATATTTGATAAAATTTAATACTTATTACTTAATAATTTAAGTTAACTTTAAATTAAATTATATTTAAATTGTTTACTTAAAATTTATTATTTAATTTTTACTTTAAGTATTAATTTTTTTTTATAAAGTTAACTTAAAACTTATTTTAAAATATTATTTTAACATATTTATCCTCATAAATTATAATTAGGGTAAAAGGGGTCAGTAATAGTGGAAATTGTGGAATAATAAAGAAGATCACAAAGATAATTATGGCAAATAAGAATAAAAAGATAAAATAAAGATGTAGATATAAAAATAAATTAATTGTTTTTACTTATTATTTAAAGTTATTTTTTACTTTAAATTATATGATTAAATTATTTTACTAAATATACTTAATTTACTTAATAATTTAAATTAAATTATTAAGTCACTTTAAGTTATTAACTTAGTTTACAAAATGTCCACTTACTCTCATGCTTTTTTATATTATTTCTCATTTATCATGGATCTACATAAAAAAAAAAAAAAAAAATTAATGTATTTTTCTTATTTAGAATCATAGGTTTTCGAAAACAAATAGCTAATGGTATTACCATAAAATTATATATTTTATTTTGTTTTCTTAAAAATATGTAAACATTTCGAATTTTATTTTCATTCTTTTTGCTGTGTACAAAGTCAAATTAATGATTCCAACTATCTTTCTTTTCTATTCCCTTTTCCATCATTTGTACTCTCTTTCTTCTCATTCCCTTTTCTTAGAAAGTCAAATAAACATGTCATAATAATTTCTTTGGACAATAAGCTTTCAAGTAATGTTAACTAACTAGAACTTATAACTGCCCTTCTAATTATAGGTTAGCCTCTAATGTCTTCTTGTATGTCCAACCCTGGCCTTTAGGAGCCTAGCCCTTTTGGATGAAAAGAAATATAACATTTTCCTCACCCCACTTTCTTGGATGAGTTTGCCTTCAACTATCATTCATGGGTCAGCCAATGACACTAAAATCAACCAATTATGACTAGTTGGAGCTGGCCTAAGCCCCTTGGGCCCTAACACTACAACAAACCCAGGTGTCTTTCGACATCACCCAAGTCAGCTGCCTAGCAGTCCACTTGGTCCATTACCTCATCAAAGGAGAGTTTGTTTAGGCTTGATGGGTTGATTGAGAAAATGGACAAGAAATAAATGATTCACTCCATTCAAGCCCTTACTCGAAATTGAAAAAAAAAAAATTGGGTCCGTTTGTAATTATCTTGAAAATATTTATCAATTTTATAAGAGTTTGTTAATTTTTTAAAAAAAATGGGCTCAATAAATATTTTATTGAAGCAAGTTATTAAAATTTTTAATGAATTTGGACCCATTAATAATTATTCTTATGGACTGGTAATCCGCGTCACCAAACACCCCTAAATCATAAAACAGAATTTTAGTAGAATATTCCCTTCATTTTCCCTTGAAGCCCTCACCAAACCATGGGTGGAAAGCCCACCTAATTTTGGGCATCACCAACCTAAAGAAAAAGAGCGATAAAATAGGTGACGACAGAAGAATGATCCCATGCTTTTCCCTCGTCGTGATCCACTGAAACCCACCCAGATCACGAAATCTCAACCGTCCACTTCTCACAATGCATGTCCATCCAATCATATTGACTGAACACGTGTCTTGTAGTGTTTGTAATATTCCCACAATGCCCTCCATCCCTAGGCAACAACCGTTCTGGGCGGAGATTACAAAGACGGCGATGCCCCTCCAGTCTTAACTCTACGACTTAAGAGAGACTTTCTCTGTGAGTGTGAAAATATCAGAGACGCAAGGGCGAAGCAGAAGGGTGTCTGCTGAAGAT